>NW_026111616.1:285000-392500 GCF_024679095.1 Eriocheir sinensis | reverse complement strand
CACACACACACACACACACACCATTAGAAGTCCTTCGTATTATCAAGTATAGCTGTTTTAAATGCAGAAATTCTCTCTCTCTCTCTCTCTCTCTCTCTCTCTCTCTCTCTCTCTCTCTCTCTCTCTCTCTCTCTCTCTCTCTCTCTCTCTCTCTCTCTCTCTCTCTCTCTCTCTCTCTGAGCAATTATCGCTTCCTGTGCTTGCGATAAGTTCATAATCCGTAACAAAGGTAAAAAAAAAAAAGTTAAAAGAAGTAATAAAAAAAAGTAAAAGTAAGTAGAGGTTTGGTTACGACTTGAATTACTCGGTTTATTCTGCTAACTCACTCCCCTTCCTCCCTCCCATGTTCTCTCTCTCTCTCTCTCTCTCTCTCTCTCTCTCTCTCTCTCTCTCTCTCTCTCTCTCTCTCTCTCTCTCTCTCTCTCTCTCTCTCTCTCTCTCTCTCTCTCTCTCTCTTTCTCCTGCTCGCTCATTTTGACATCGCCACCACTTCCTTCATTATCTCCACCACCACCACCACCACCATCATCACCACCACCATCACCACCATCATCACCACCACCACCACCATCACCACCACCATCACCATCACCACCACCACCACCACCACCACCATCACCACCACCACCACCACTATAGTCGGTTTCATTCCGTCTGTCCACTCGCGAACGTAGATGTGGCACCAGTGCATTGTTAGTTCGTGATTGCGTGAAGATCAACTTTACATTTTCACTGATATATTTGAATGTTCGTGTAAACCACTACTATGGTTGTGAAACTTGCCATACGAGGAAAGACTCAAACAGTTAAACTTGCATTCTCTAGAAAGGCGAAGGGTGCGTGGAGACATGATCGAGGTTTATAAATGGATGAAGGGCTTTAATAAGGGGGATATTCATAAGGTTTTGTTGGTAAGAGAACCGGGTAGGACACGAAGTAATGGGTTTAAACTGGATAAATTCAGACTCAACAGGGACATAGGCAAAAATTGCTTTACTAACAGGGTGGTGGATGAGTGGAATAGGCTTAGCAGTCATGTGGTGAGTGCCAATACAATTGTCACATTCAAAAATAGATTAGATAAATTCATGGACAGCGATATTAGGTGGGGTTAGATACACGGGAGCTTAGGTTCAAAGGAGCTGCCTTGTACAGGCCTACCGGCCTCTTGCAGACTCCTACGTTCTTATGTTCTTATGTACTACTACTACTACTACTACTACTACTACTACTACAAACACTAACACCACCAACACCAACAAAAGACAAACAAACCAGCGCAACACCAAACCACACACCAACAAAATCAAAACGCCACCACCACCACCACCATCAACACCACCACCATCAACACCACCACCGCCACCACTCGTATAGCTTCCCTCTCATTAACATTCTCCTCCCCCCTCCCCTAACCCCCCCTCCCCCCTCTCGTGACGTCACACTAAGCCGGGGACCATAAATAACACGTCACCCTCCCCCCCTCGCCCCCCTCCTCTCCGCTCCCCCCCGCCCGCCAGCGCCTCCTCGCCTCTGATTGGCCGGCGCAGTGTCAACAAAGGCCGTGATTGGTGGACGCGTGTCGCCATCACTCCGCCGCCGCGCTTCGCTAATCTCCCGAAAACACGTCAATAGGGTGTTCTGCTAAGTGCTAAAGGGGGGGAGGGGGGAGAGGGAGGAGGGGTAGAAAGGACGATAGGGAGGGAGAGGGAGAGTGGAGTATGGGTGCTAAAGAGGGAGAGGGAGAGGGGTCTGGGAGGAGGGGTTGGTAAAGGGTGGAGGGGTAGAACGGCCACTTGGGAGAGAGGGTGGCAGAGGGAGAGTGGGGTATGGGTGCAAGAGGGAGAGGGAGGGAGAGGTTGAGTGGGGTATGGGTGCAAAGAGGGAGAGGGAGGAGGGAGAGTCGGGTGAGGGTATAAGGAACATAGGAATGGGGAGGGAGAAAGGGTGAGAGGGTCTGAAAGGGAGAGTACAAAGGGCATATAAATAGTCAAGTGCATTGGTGGGATTTGAACCTTGGTCCACACCCACGCCTGCACGCAAAGAGGGGAGAGAGAAGTATGGGATATGGGTGATGAAGGGTATAGAGAGAAGGACAGAAAGGAGAGAGGGAGAGGAGGGAGAGAGAGAGAGAGAGAGAGAGAGAGAGAGAGAGAGAGAGAGAGAGAGAGAGAGAGAGAGAGAGAGAGAGAGAGAGAGAGAGAGAGAGAGAGAGAGAGAGAGAGAGAGAGAGAGAGAGAGAGAGAGGGAACGTGTCCTTGCTGTCTTCTTAAAAAATGGACAACCTTCACATTTGTAAGGCGTTTTAGCTAATTTGGACACATTCTTGCTGCAACTAATAATAATAATAATAATAATAATAATAATAATAATAATAATGACAGCGAGCATCAACACCACCACTAAAACCCACCATTAACAACAACAACAAACTAACAAACAAACACCAGAATTAAACAAGGTCACAGCTGAGAGTGTAGATGACATAAGCTTCTAAAATGGAATTATATAAAAAGAGAATTACATATAAATAATAAATAAACGACACCCTCCACGCCACAGACACCACACCCCCCAGGTAGAGCACTTGCGTTTTCAATTAATTAGCTCCACACCTGGGGACGGTGAGAGACACGTAATTAAGTTCAGGTGAGACGGAAAAGCTGAGGTGAATTAGTTAAAGACGAGGATGAACAGGAGAGAAAATTATATGAGTGAGGAAGTGAGTGAGTGAGCGAGTGAGTGAGCGAGAGAGAGAGAAAGAGAGAGAGAGAGAGAGAGGGAGAGGGGGTGGAGGTTACCTGGCGATTAAGATGGCCTCCGCGATACACCTGTTCTGGGCTCGTAAAGTATACAGACAAACTAGGCGGCCCGGGCAATAAGTGCAGGCATAACTCTCTCTCTCTCTCTCTCTCTCTCTCTCTCTCTCTCTCTCTCTCTCTCTCTCTCTCTCTCTCTCTCTCTCTCTCTCTCTCTCTCTCTCTCTCTCTCTCTCTCTCTCTCTCTTGCCTTATTTTTGTTTTTTTGTTTTCCATATTTATCTCTCGTTGGAATTCTTGAACGACATTTTGCTTTTTTGGTGTGTTGTGTTTGTGTTGTTTGTTGTGTTTGTGTTGTGTTTGTGTTCTGTTTGAGTTTTTTCGTGTCTTCTTTGTTTGTGTTACTTTGGGTTTTGTTATGGTTGTGTTTGTGTTGTGTTGTGTCGTCTCGCCTCGTCTCGCCTTGTGTTGCTGTATAGTCTTAACTTGTGAAGCAATGACGATGCTGTTGTGTTGCTGAGTTATGTTCCTGCTGTGTTATGTTGATGCTGTGTGCTGATTTGTGTTGCTGTGCTGTGTTGCCGTGTTGTTGTTGTTGTTGTTGTTGTTGTTGCCATTCGCACCATCAGTCTTTCCCACATCATCATCTGTCATCACCTGTCTCTCCTCGAACTTATGCTACCTGTCAGGCTAATTAAAGGTAACCATCGTCTTGTTTGTCATGTTACTACCAATACTACTACTACTACTACTACAACTACTACTACTACTACTACTACTACTACTACTACTACTACTACGGCTATCACTTTCAGCGTGTCCGTGCGTGGGGCTTCCTGTCATTTCCCCGCCTCAAGGAGAAGAATTGCCACTCGTACGCTGCTTATGGGGATGATGATAATGGGAACGACGGTATTAGTGGTGATGGTGGTGATAGTGGTGGTGGCGGTTGGTGGATGCATTAATGGGCACACGTACCATATTAGTTTTAGCAGTTGTGGTGGTGGTGATGATGTTGATGGTGGTGGTGATTTTTGTGCATGGTGATGGTAGAAATGGTGTTGTTATGAGACTTATCCTTCTCTATATTGAATCAAGGTCTTCTGTTGTGGTGGTGGTGATGATGTTGATGGTGGTGGTGATTTTTGTGCATGGTGATGGTAGTAATGGTGTGGTTATGAGACTTATCCTTCTCTATATTGAATCAAGGTCTTCTGTTGTGGTGGTGGTGATGATGTTGATGGTGGTGGTGATTTTTGTGCATGGTGATGGTAGTAATGGTGTGGTTTTGAGACTTATCCTTCTCTATATTGAATCAAGGTCTTCTGTAACCCTCACCACCCGAAAAAGAAAAGCGTCATTAAGTACCTGGTGCAGTTCCTTACCCAATCCCTTCAGTATCCGTCATCGGTACTAACACGACCACCCTTCTTTCCTTATAACCTAATTTGTCATCAACAGTCATTCCTTTCCCCTACCAATAATAATACAAGCTTTCTCTTCACATAACCAAACCCTTCATCAACAGTCATTCCTTTCCTTACCAATACTAATACAAGCTTTCTCTTCACATAACCCAACCCTTCATCAACAGTCATTCCTTTCCTTACCAATACTAATACAAGCTTTCTCTTCACATAACCAAACCCTTCACTAACAGTCATTCTTTTCGTAAATTAATCCCTCACCAACACTCATTCTTTTCCTTACCAATACTAATACAAGCTTTCCCTTCAGATATCCAAACCCATCACCAGCAGTCTTTCTTTCCGTATATAATCTAACCCATCACAGCTTCTACCTCATGAGCTGGTCCTGCCTTCTATATGCTACGAGACTTATTACTTCAAAGGCAAAGTACTTAGGATCATATTCTCAAACATTTCGAGGCTCACTCACCCACATTTAACAAGGCTTTAGTAGAGGCTAAGGCGTGTATTTCCGTGCGTAGTTATATGAGCCTGGTGATAGTTTGACAAGGCTTCTGCAACATGAACGCGGAAACACACTCACGGGAGCCCGACTGGTCTTCTTTGTGGCTTTTGGAAATATATGTTGTGAGAACGAAAAGCATCTGAGGGAATTAGAAAACGCTTGAAAACATGACACCTCTCCTCCCGAAATTGACCTATCTTTCGGCCACTCCTCTAACTCTTTTTATGAGCGGTGAGTAGCGGGCTTTTTTTCACATTTATTTCCTTTTTTTCATGCTTTTGAACTGACTCCTCTGCTGTAAAACAAACAAACAAACAAACAAACAAAAAAAAAACACCCAGGGAAGTAGCCAAACATTTCGAGTGTCCTGTATTGAGAGAAATAAACAAATAAACAAAATAAACAAAAGTACATGAAGAGGCGGGTCTGTTTACGATTCTCACTCTAGGAAAGGTCCGGAGATGGTCTGATATTGTTGATGAGAGAGAGGGAGAGAGAGAGGGAAAGAGAGAGGGGGAGAAGAATAGATGAGGAAGTAAATGAGTGAGGAAGTGAAGGAAAGAATAAAGAAAATGGAGGAAGAAGAGAGAACGGAGTAAAGGAATGGCAAAAGATAGAGGAAGCGAAAAAGAAAACAGAAAAAAAAGAGACGGAGAGAGAGAGAGAGAGAGAGAGAGAGAGAGAGAGAGAGAGACGCACCTTAAGATTGTACTAATGTGACCTCCTTCACCTCCTCTCAGAATGCCGATGTAAATAGACACAGACGGACAGACAGACAGACAGAAAGACAGACAGACACGTAAAGAGATAGACAGGAAGACGGACAGGCAGATAAACAGACAAACGGGCACACAGACAGGATGACAGGTGGACAGACAGACACACGAGGGGATGGACAGGAAAACAGACAGGCAGATAGAGAGACAGACAGAGAGGTATGTTGTTGATTTGTACGTCTTTATTCTCTGCAACAACAACAACAACAACAACAACAACAACTACTACTACTACTACTACTACTACTACTACTACTACTACTACTACTACTACTACTACAGAAAGACAGATGAAAATGAAAAAAAAAAGAAAAAAATGCATTCTGTTTCTCCTTTCACCAAACAGCTATTCATTTTTTTGTTTCCTTTTTTTCCTTTTTTTTTTTTCTAGAGGGTGTTGATAGAAGCCTCCCGTGCCGACCAGGTGATAAGGTGTGTGTGTGTGTGTGTGTGTGTGTGTGTGTTGTTTTCGCTTTTTTTGTTTGCTTTTGGTTGTGTATGTGTGTGTTTGTTTGTATCAATGTCTTTCTATCCATCTGTATTGCCTCTTTCTCCATCTTTCTCTCTATCTCTTTCCTCATCATAATTAAAATCCAATTACGCTTTTTATCAACATATTTACATTATTTTTACGTAACATTATTTTCCCCTTACCGCATTTCATCCATCACTTTTTTTTTTTTTTATTCTCTCCCATTCTTACCATCACACACACACACACACACACACACACACACACACACACACACACACACACACACACACACACACACACACACACACACACACACACACACACCAAAACAGGGCTGGTCTGCGACGCTCGAGATTTACGATAAAGACCAAAATCAGGAAAACCCATCAACGCGAAGGTGTTTGGGGGAAGGGACACTCGCAGGCCCCTCCCCCTCACCCTTCCCCCGCCCCATCCCCCCTAACCCTCTCTTCTTACCCCGAGTCTTCCTTTCCTCCTCCTCATCCTCGTCCTCCTCCTCTTCCTACTATCCATTTCGACCCCCTTCTCCTCCTCCTCCTCCTCCTCCTCCTCCTCCTCCTCCTCCTCTACTATTATCTTCCTTCTTTTCGTCGTTGTCACCCCATTTGCCTCTACTTTCTCTTCTTTTACTTTATTTATTTTTTCTTTTGCATGTTTTTTTTTTTTTCGTTTTTTTAGTCTTTGTTTTCTTTTTTGGTGTTTTCTTTTTCTTTTTATTTTCGCTTGTTTTCTTTTGTTTTATTTTCGTTGTTTTTTACTTCTTGTTTTCGTCGTCTCATTCTTTTTTTATTTTATTTCCCATCAATCTTTCTTCTTCATTTTGTTCTTGTTCTTTTCCTTCTTCCTCTGTTTTATTCTTCCTCCTCTTCCTCCTCCTCCTCCTTCTCGTCTATTCTTCTTAATTAACTTCGATATTTTTTGTCTGGTGATATTTTTGCATAATGATGCATAATGTGTGTGTGTGTGTGTGTGTGTGTGTGTGTGTGTGTGTGTGTGTGTGTCCATTCGCTATTCACACCTGCAATTGTTTCAGTCTTATATCATTCACACTTTTTTCTCAAGTATTTTACATCCATTATGTAAAGTGTAATATCCTCTTCCTCTTCTTCTTCTTCTTCCTCCTCCTCGTCCTGTTCTTATCTCGTCATCCTGGTTTTCTCCTCGTTGTTTTCCTCTTTCTTCTTCGTTCAATCATTCCTCTTCCTTCAATATTTTTTTTGTTCTTCTCTCCTTTTTTATATTTCCCTGTTTTTTCATCTCTCATCCTGTTCTTGTTCTGGTTGCCTTCCTCCTCCTCCTCCTCCTCCTCCTCCTCCTCAATCGCCTCATTCTCCTCTTCCTTTATCACCAGCATCACCATCATCTTCCTGCATCACCGCCTCCAGCTCTCACCTCATGCCACTATTTTTTTTATCTCCCTCGCATTTCTCTCCTTCATTATCCTTTCCTCCAAAAACCAGCCATTACCTACTTCTCCACCTCGTCTCCGTAGAACACATCCTCTCTCCCTCCCTCTCTCTCTTCCCCTCTCGCTCGCTCCCTCATAAAGTAGCGCATAAACCTTAACTTATGGCCCTTGATATTAATAACGTCGGGGGGTATTCACTCAGTCGTCTATTAGAGGCGAGGAGCGGATGTACTTATTTCTCGTTGTCTTTACCGCCCTGCATCCATCAGAGAGAGAGAGAGAGAGAGAGAGAGAGAGGGAGAGGGAGAGGGAGAGGGAGATGGAGACGAAGAGTGAGTGCAAGGTGTTAGGTGTGAATTTGGTCGAGTGACTGTAAGTGTAAATGTGTTTTGTGTGAATGAATGAGTGAGAGTGAGTGAGTTTCGAATGAGTGACTGAAGTGAGAGTGAATGTAGTGAGTGAATGAGTGAGTGAGAATGAGAGTGAGAGTGAATGTGTGTGAGTGAACGAGTGAGAGAGAGAGAGAGAGAGAGAGAGAGAGAGAGAGAGAGAGAGAGAGAGAGAGAGAGAGAGAGAGAGAGAGAAATGGGTCCAGGTATCCACTTCAGAATCTCTTTACCTCATCTTACCTGGCTACACGTCCCTCACCTGGCACCCACTTCCCTTACGACTTGTTACCTGTGCACCTGTTAAACTGTGTGTCGTGTCGTGTACGTGTCTTGTTCTACCTGTGTTGGTGTGTAAGCTTAGACACCTCTCCACCTGAAATTGACCTCTCTTATGACCTCTCTTCTGACATCTCGTTCTTTTTTCCTTTGTGGGAGCAGCGTCTATCGGGCTTATTTGTTGCTGGTTTTGTTGTGTCCCCTTGAGCTGCCTCCCTTGCTGTGACAATAAGCTGTACCCTTGCGTCATTTGGAGGACTGGCTGTTTGGCTTTCACTCTTGCTCGTGTTTTCAATCCTTCATTTCTAAATTACCTCTAGTTTACTTCTTTGATGGATTTTTTTTCCCGTACTCTTTCCACCACGAGAGTAATATATGATCAATTAACCTCTCTATTTATCTATCCATCTGTCTGTCTCTATCTATCTATCTATATCTACCTACCTACCTACCTAACACTAACTAACTAACTAACTAACTAACTAACTAACTAGGTAACTAACTAACTAACTAACTAACTAACTAACCGACTGACTGACTTACTAACTAGCTATCTATCCCTTTCTCTATCTATCCATCCGTCCTTGAGTGGGCGTCGAGGGTCGTGGAGGGTCAGCGTGCCCGTTCTCCCTCCCACACCAGGCCGGGAACAGGTCAGGCCGCCCCAACCTTAACGTGCTGGTGATCGTGGCTAATGAGGATGTCGAGCCCTTTGAACGGTGCCGCGGCGTGCTGAGGGAGGCCAGGAGGAGGAGGAGGAGGAGAAGTGGGGTTATAGTGCAAGGAGAACAAGAAAGAGAAGATGGAGAGGTGATGAGAGATGTTGGTATAGACGAGGAGGAGGAGGAGGAGGAACACAAAAAAACACAAAGGAAGAACAAACAACAGCAGACCTGATTGTCCTTACAAGGCTGTTTGTGACAAGCTTCACTAACTATCTAATCAAAGGTGGATACCATTACTGCTACCACTAACCGGGTGATAAAAACGGACAAGGACACCATTATTCGAAAGAACTTAACGTTATTACAGCAGTGAGTAATATCTTAGTTGCTGGTTGGATTCAAAATACTTGTCTAATCTATTCTTGAAGGCCGTAACTGTTGTACTATCAACGACATCACAGGGTAGAGAATTCCAAACATTAACGACTCGATTGAAGAAGTGTTTGGCTTCGTGCGACGAGAATCTTTTACCACTTATCTTGAAATTGTTATTTCTTCTTGTTCTATTTGATCTATCAGTTTATCAGTTGGAGGGAGGATTTCATTTGAAGAGGGGGAGGAGGGGAAAGAGGAGGAGGAGGAGGAGGAGGAGGAGGAGGAGGAGGAGGAGGAGGAAACATGTAACATGGAAAAGAATGCAACAGAAAGCTTGTTGGCTCATTACGAGGCTGCCTGCTTTAGTGATTTAATCAGTTGGTCAGCCACTTGAATGACCTGAGATAAAGATTAAAGCAGTAACTCCTGCCGATGTTTGTACTACAGCGCTTCGCTTGAAATGTTTTACCGCGGTTTATTGTTTCCAGGTTAGTTTGGAGCGCAGAAAGTTTGGAAAGCTTATTCAAGTATTTGAAGATTAGTATCAAGTCCCCCCGTAGTCGTCTCGTTTCCATCGTGAAGAGACTGAATCGCTTGAGTCATTCTTCAGAAGATTAAAGGTAAAGTGAAGCTGGGGGAATACGCTATAGCTGCGCGTGACCGCGGTGCTCATCTCCGTCGCATTGGCCTTTTACCCTGTGGTGGGAAGAGCCCAGTACCCCGGGTCACAGGGCCAGTGTGACATCCGAGTTACCACAGTTTACCTTCCCCAGGTTGCCCCAGGTACCCATCTGGCGACCAACCCGAGAAGGAGGATGAACAGCTGGATAAACTGCACGCCGACTACCCAGGCCGGGATTCGAACCCAGGCCGGGATTCGAACCCAGGCCCGCGGATCGTAGCTAGGCACGCTAACCACTAGACCACGGAGGAGTGAGTCCTCAATAATGATATAATTTTCGTAGCGCGTCGATGTGTACTCTCTCGAGGAGCTCAATGTCCTTGTAATTAGGAGATCAGAACTGCAATATTTATTTCAGGTAAGGGCTCACCCGCGAGTTATAGAAGGACATTACTTCCGGCGGCTCACTCTCAAGGTTCCTCGCTATGAACCCGAGCATTGTATTTTATAGTGCTTTGTGTGTTAAGTCATTGCTGATAGTGACATCGATATATGTTTGCTCCTGTACGACTCTTCGAGGCTTCCCACTCATGTAGTGTATGTGGTTACTGTATCTGGGCCCAAAGTGTACATGTTTACATCTATCAAGGTTAAAGGATATTTTCCACCTTTCAGACCATGGACTGAATAATCCGTTCGAGGTTTTTCTGGATGATTTCGTAGTCTGCAATCGTGAGGGCCTTTCCATCCAGTATTGTGCAATGGACAGCTTTAGAAAGGGTCCTCGATATATATAATAAAGAGTATTTGTCCCATCACTGACCCTGTGGCACTCCGTATGTGACTGGGAGCAGCTCGGAGGCCTGCCTGTTGAGTACAAGATGAAGGTGTGTCCGTGTGCGCTAAAAAAATTTCAAACCCTTTTTAAAAGTCAAGATATATAACGTCACTAGGGATATGATTGTTTCAGTTTTCATAGAAACCCTGGAGGAATTTCAATAGTAAGCCCAGTAATAACAATAGAAATGATGATAAGGGATAAAGTAGAAGAATGATAGGAGTTCCTTCACCTTTACAGTCAATAGTTTTTACCTTCGTGTTAGATTGCGCGTGAAAACACAGCAATGATCGGCAAACTGCACCACGAAGCCTTGGACGTAAGAACACTGATATTGTCTGCAATGACTCCCCCGCGCTCGTTAACACCACCTCGATCACGTTCGGCCCACCGCAAATTCGACACCAACGAGGCCGACCCGCCGAAGTGTGGCCTTGGTAACAGATGTGTGTGTGTGTGTTTCGGCGTTGCATTTTTCCTCCCTTTTTCTCCCTTTCTCCCTTCTTATACTTGTTCTCCTCCGCCGCTGCTTCCTATTCCTGCCGTTCCTCTTCCAACCTGTTAGTGCTGCAGGCAAATTTTATCTATGGTGGCTGCCGTGATGTATGACTCCTGCTTGGCCCATGCTGCCCCCTCTATAGTCCTCTTGGCTGAAGTCGCTAAAGTTAGGGTTGGGCACTTTGTGGGTGATCTTCCGCCACTCGGCGATGGTTGAAAATTGCCAGTGTCTTGCGGTGGAACTTTGGACTCGGGCCCTGTCTTCTCTGTCGCCGCCGCCGCCACCTCGCCGCTATTATTACCCCCGCACATGTTTGATGATGTAACCGCCGCCACCTGCGTCACTACCAGCGTCGCCGCCGCCGCGACTGCCGCCGATGACTCACAGTAACTAGGGAGCAATGAGGCATTTATTGTTGCGGTGTAGTAATTTGTTTGTTACGTGTTCCTTTATAAAACACGTTAAATTTCCTTGCGTCTTAAAGCCAGTTTGAATTACGTGTTTTTTTATTATTTTTTGGACATATTTTTTTAAAAACAGGTACGTACAATTTTTTCTTGTTTTACGGCTGTTGAATTACATTTTTCCGGGATGAGAAGAGCGGGAAAGCGATGGCAAGAAATTTATAATATTTTTTGTTTCTTTACGCGTTTTGTTCACATTAACTGGAAAGAACAGGAAAAAGCTTGACTTGACCACTGCAATATTTTTTTATGTGGCCGCTGCAATATTCTTTTTTTGTCTGAGTTGAGGGCAATATCACTTTTTGATAGATTTGACCGTCATGATGTGTTTTGGGTTTATTTGGCCGCACCGATGCATTTTTGTTCGGTACACTCATTTTTCTTGCTGGATTTGACCACTACGCTAGTTTTTTTCTTTTTTTTTCAACTTTGGGCCTACAGCGCCAGTAGTTTTTTTATGGGGCTTGGTGGTCAGCCCCAGCCCCATTAGTGGGGCAGGCAAGTGTTTTAATAGTGGCGCCATCTGCCTTGGCTCATGCTGTTCCCAGAAGCTTCACTTGATCTTCTTTTTAAAATTTCCCTCGAGTCCAGGTTGAAAGGTGGTCTTCAGGACAGCATGTGGGTAGTCTTAGGCCACTCGGCGGTGACTAAAAATTGTCAGCACGTAGCGATGGGCGGGCCTTGAACCCGGGTCCTCCAGGAAACAGCGCCCGCTCGCTGACCACTCAGCCACTCCTGTCCTCCATAATTCTTTCGGGCATATTTCCACGGACGCAGCCTTGCTCCACTGGCCGATCGACCACGAGAGGAACCATAAATATGTCCGGACCTGCCTTTCCTCCTGTGCTGAGCCAAAGCCGTCTCTATAGTGATATACGTTTTTTTGCATTAATAAGCCATAACACTGACGTCCATTCACAAGACTAACCTCAAAGACTCATCATACGGTCTTCTGTCGTCATAACACACATGAAGCACAATGATATTCACAGCACTGTATAGTGCTACTATTATACAGTATTAATTTACTGCTAAATAACTTTCTCACCTTGTATGGAGTGATGTTGTTGTTGAAGTTCATGAATAACGCATCCACTCGTCACGAGAACAATACAAACACTGAATTCAAATTCAAGGCTCGCGGCGCGCGCCGGACACTGTTTGTGACGTCATCGAAGGTTTTCGTCTCTAGGCTAAGCCTTTCTGTATAGAGACATGGCTTTGGCTGAGCAGTGCTCCTGTATCGCCAATGCAACGGCCAACAAGAGAGTAAAGCCTAACCTGCCTTGCGACAAACTGCCCGCGACGATATTTTTTCTTGACTTAATCGTTACATTATTTTTTATTTCATGTGACGCTTCACTATTATTTTCTTGCTTAATGATGACTGCTACACTATTTTTTCTTGCTTGATGTGATCGCTTCACTATTCTTCTTTCTTGATAGGGCTACTTTTTCTTGCTTGATCAGACCGATTCGCTATTTATTGTTGTTCGATGTGGCCGATTCGCTATTTATTGTTGTTCGATGTGGCCAATTCGCTATTTATTGTTGTTCGATGTGGCCGATTCGCTATTTATTGTTGTTCGATTTGGCCAATTCGCTATTTATTGTTGTTCGATGTGGCCAATTCGCTATTTATTGTTGTTCGATGTGGCCGATTCGCTATTTATTGTTGTTCGATGTGGCCAATTCGCTATTTATTGTTGTTCGATGTGGCCGATTCGCTATTTATTGTTGTTCGATGTGGCCAATTCGCTATTTATTGTTGTTCGATGTGGCCGATTCGCTATTTATTGTTGTTCGATGTGGCCAATTCGCTATTTATTGTTGTTCGATGTGGCCGATTCGCTATTTATTGTTGTTCGATGTGGCCAATTCGCTATTTATTGTTGTTCGATGTGGCCGATTCGCTATTTATTGTTGTTCGATGTGGCCGCTTCGCTATTTACTCTTGTTAGATGTGGCCGCTACGCTATTTTTCTTTCATTATATGACCGCTACACTATTTTTCTTTCGTTATATGACCGCTACGCTATTTTTCTTTCGTTATATGACCGCTACGTTATTTTTCTTTCGTCATATGACCGCTACGCTATTTTTCTTTCGTTATATGACCGCTACGTTATTTTTCTTTCGTTATATGACCGCTACACTATTTTTCTTTCGTTATATGACCGCTACGCTATTTTTCTTTCGTTATATGACCGCTACGCTATTTTTCTTTCGTTATATGACCGCTACGCTATTTTTCTTTCGTTATATGACCGCTACGCTATTTTTCTTTCGTTATATGACCGCTTCGCTATTTTTCTTTCGTTATATGACCGCTACACTATTTTTCTTTCGTTATATGACCGCTACACTATTTTTCTTTCGTTATATGACCGCTACACTATTTTTCTTTCGTTATATGCTACGCTATTTTTTTCTTTCGTTATATGAACTATACACTATTTTTCTTTCGTTATATGACCGCTACACTATTTTTCTTTCGTTATATGACCGCTACACTATTTTTCTTTCGTTATATGACCGCTACACTATTTTTCTTTCGTTATATGACCGCTACACTATTTTTCTTTCGTTATATGACCGCTACACTATTTTTCTTTCGTTATATGACCGCTACACTATTTTTCTTTCGTTATATGACCGCTACGCTATTTTTCTTTCGTTATATGACCGCTACACTATTTTTCTTTCGTTATATGACCGCTACACTATTTTTCTTTCGTTATATGACCGCTACACTATTTTTCTTTCGTTATATGACCGCTACACTATTTTTCTTTCGTTATATGACCGCTACAATATAATAATTTCGTTATATGACCGCTACACTATTTTTCTTTCGTTATATGACCGCTACACTATTATTCTTTCGTTATATGACCGCTACGCTATTTTTCTTTCGTTATATGACCGCTACACTATTTTCTTTCGTTATATGACCGCTACACTATTTTTCTTTCGTTATATGACCGCTACACTATTTTTCTTTCGTTATATGACCGCTACACTATTTTTCTTTCGTTATATGACCGCTACACTATTTTTCTTTCGTTATATGACCGCTACGCTATTTTTCTTTCGTTATATGACCGCTACGCTATTTTTCTTTCGTTATATGACCGCTACACTATTTTTCTTTCGTTATATGACCGCTACGCTATTTTTCTTTCGTTATATGACCGCTACACTATTTTTCTTTCGTTATATGACCGCTGCACTATTTTTCTTTCGTTATATGACCGCTACACTATTTTTCTTTCGTTATATGACCGCTACGCTATTTTTCTTTCGTTATATGACCGCTACGCTATTTTTCTTTCGTTATATGACCGCTACGCTATTTTTCTTTCGTTATATGACCGCTACGCTATTTTTCTTTCGTTATATGACCGCTACACTATTTTTCTTTCGTTATATGACCGCTGCACTATTTTCCTTTCGTTATATGAGCGCTAAATTATTTTTTTGTTCTATATGACGGCTACATTGTTATTTTTTTTACTTGATTTGACCATTACAGTTATTCTTTTTTGACTCACATGATACTGTAATATCGTGCATTTACTTAACCAGTACAGTAATCCACACATCGTTCGCTCCCTCCCTGCGGTCAAATTTCACACACGTTTACCGACTTGATGCGAGGTTGAAAAAGCGAGGTAAAAAAAATAACTCAGAAAACAAATACAGACAAAGAAGCAGACAAACCACGTAATAGAAATAGACATAAATGAATAGATGAGACAATTATTTTTTCTTACCTTGTAGCTACAATAAATAAGCAAAACAACATATACTTCAGTAGATGTCAATTTGAGCGTCCCTGCTCTACGCGTGTGGGAGACCTTCAGAGTAATGGTGGTGGTGGTGGTGGTGGTAGTGGTGATGGTGGTGATAATAATTGTGGTGGTAGCGATGGTGGTAGTGGTGGTGGTGGTGGTGGTGGTGGTTGCAGTCCTTCGTTCCCTTGTCAATTTTTGTTTAATCTCTTTATTTATTACCTGTTTTGTTCTCTTTGTATATTGTTTTTTCTCTCTCTCTCTCTCTCTCTCTCTCTCTCTCTCTCTCTCTCTCTCTCTCTCTCTCTCTCTCTCTCTCTCTCTCTCTCTCTCTCTCTCAAATTTTGCACATGCCGTTCATTTCACCCTTTCATCCTCCTCGATAAACTCTCCTCCTCCTCCTCCTCCTCCTCCGCGATCATCTTTCTCCCTCCTCGCTTTCCTCCATCAATCATTTCTACAGTTGAGCAAAAAAAAAAAAAAAAAAAAAGAAACGTTACTGGGCGGGTGTGAGGAGAGAGAGAGAGAGAGAGAGAAGGAGGACTGCTGACGCAAATCCTTAATGTTTTCAAACAGTCGAGGAGGGGAAGGAGGAGGGGAGGAGATGATTGGTTGGAACTCAAAAATTAGACAGATGACAGACATGCGCGTGGTGCTGATAGCCGAGAAGGGGGAGGAGGAGGAGGAAACTGGATAGGAGGTAAGGTGGTTGATCAGGAAAAGAAGTAGGAACAAGTAGAGTGTGAGAATGAAAAATAAGAAAAATAATGATAGATAATGAACAGGAAGAAAAATGAAGAGAAGGACAAGAAGGAGAGAAAAATGTGTAACAGGATGTTGAAGACGAAGAAAAGAACAAGAACACGAATAACGGAGAGGAAGAGGTAAATGAAGAGAGAAGAAGAACAAGAACAAGAACACGAATAACGGAGAGGAAGAGGTAAATGACGAGAGAAGAAGAAGAACAAGAACAAGAACAGTATCAAGAAGAAGGCAAAGAACAAGAAAAACAAGAGCAAGAAAAAAAGAATGATGAAGAATATTTAGAAAAAGAACAAGAAGGAAGAACAAGAAGAAAAAGAAGTAGAACAAGAAGAAAAGAAGAAGGATGGAGAAAAATTAGAAGAAGAAGAGCAAGAACAAGAAAGAAGAAGCATGAACAAGAAAAAGAAGGGAGAAGAAGGAACAAGAACAAGAAGGAAGAAGGAAAAAGAACAATGACGAAAGAGAAGAGAACAAAAAGAAGGAGGATAAAGTATAATTACAAGGAGGAAAAAAAGAGAAAAAACGGATCAAGAAGGAAGAAGAAGAAATCGAGAACAAGAGCAAAAAGAAGAAAATTAAATACCAAGAAGAAGAAGAAGAGGAGGAGGAACGTGAGAGCTGGCGTATCATTTTGTCAGGTCGTTCGGCTGAGTTATTCTTTGAGCGTCGATTTCTCCCCGTCAGCTCGTGTAATTTACGGTCCGTCTCTCGTTCATGTGTAATCTCGAGACTGCCGCTGACGTGGGAGTTCCGGAAGTGACGACAAGTACACGATGGAAGAGAAGAGCGGGGAAGTTTAAAATTGGAAAAAAAAAAGTATAAAAGTCCAAAATTATAGAAAAATAGAGTGCAACAAAAATAATGGAGTATAAAAGAAAGAAAAGTATAGAGGCTTAAAAGTATATAAATGAAATGCAACGAAGTGTACAGGAAAAAAAAAAAGGGTAATGTATGTAATTATAAGAGAGAGAAAAATTGAAACTAAATACAAAATGAAAGGAAGGGTGAAAAGTATAAAGTTGGAAAATATATGCAAGTGTGAATTAGAGAATAGTATAGAAGTATGGAAATAATGAAAATAAAACAGAAAGGCAACGAAATGTGAAATGGAAAAGTATAATGGAGTAAGATAAAAGAATAATGCAAGTATGAAATAGAAAATAAAGTGTATGAGTATAAAAAATAATGAAGATACAACGAAGAAAAGAATACAAAAAATATATATACTTATAAAACAGAACAAAAATGCCAGAAAGTGTAAAACCAAAAAGTATGAAGCATAAAAAAAAAATGAAAATAGAAAAGAACTGAAATAAAGTATTCAAAGATAAGTATAATTTTTTTCTCTCATTTTTTGGGGAGGGGAAGGAGTGGGGTGCGCTCACAATAAATACTTCCGGCTTTTCTTCATCACCTGTTTTTAACTTCTTATTTTACATTCGTTCGCTTGCATTTCGAAGAGAGAGAGAGAGAGAGAGAGAGAGAGAGAGAGAGAGAGAGAGAGAACTTAAATCGAAAAGAAATTAAGAATTGTATCTGTATTTACATATTCTGATTTTGCCTCGTATTAATTCGTGTTTGTTTATTTTTTAATTATTTTCCAGTCACCACTAGTATATCCATATGTACATCTCTCATTTCTCATTTGTTGCTCTCTTTTTTTTTTCTATCTTCATATATTTTTTTTTCCTTGACTGTCATTGATATTATTTTGCTGGTATTTCTCTCATGGTCGTTATTTGTTTCTTTTCTCAAATAAATGTGAATCCTATACATTAATATAATTTCCATATATTTCTCATCCTTTCAGTATTCACAAAACATTTAAGACAGTTCGAATTGATGAGTATGGAAGCTTAGTCAGAAAAAGGTGTTGGTACTTAAGAAAATATCATTATTATTGTTATCATTATCTATTATTATTATTATTATTATTATTATTATTATTATTGCTGTTGTTGTTCTCATTATCATTCCTACTCATATTTCTCCTTGCAGGTGAGCCATTTGTCCAGCCAGCGAGAAGGAGGAGGGGCGGAAGGCAAGTAGGGGGCAGGGGGCAGGGGGGGTAGGGAGGGAGGGAAGCACGTCCACCCACCCCCTGCTGCGGTTCCCTGCTGCTCCGGCTTATCAGAGCACCGATAACCTCTCGTTGACGCCTCGGCATTGCTTCCTCTTCCCCTCCCCCCACCCTCGCTCTCTCTCTCTCTCTCTCTCTCTCTCTCTCTCTCTCTCTCTCTCTCTCTCTCTCTCTCTCTCTCTCTCTCTCTTTACAAACCACCGTTTAATGTGTCGGAGATGAGCTCCAAGGCCACGATCATCTATTGTGTATGCTCCCACGCGCACCATATTATTGAGTGACTCGTCATAACACAAACACACATAAAAACACACACAATAAATTCTGTTCTTTTATTTATCTACCCTTTTCAATTTGTCTCGTCGGTGTCAGTTAGCACAAGAAGGAAGGAAGGAAGGAAGGAGATGGGCGGATTTGTGGGTGGACAGGTGGGCGGCGGGCGGCGAGGGAAAGGTGAGGGCGGGAGGGACAGGTGGTAGCGGACACCTGCTGGGATGTCATCAAGGGAGTGATATATTATGACTGATACCACGGCGACGCCCTGTGATCGGGACCTGAAGACAGACAGACACAGACAGACAGATGGACACACACACACACACACACACACACACACACACACACACACACAGTTGACAAAAGAGAGGAGCTTGCAGTAAGAAAAAATAAACTGAGATAAGAATAGGAATAAAATGCCGTTTACCGTTTACCGTTGATGAGGTTTATACGTAAAAATAAAGTAAGAATAATTGTATTAAGTGGCAATGATACTGATGATAGAAAAGTATATCGAAGGAGAGAGAGAGAGAGAGAGAGAGAGAGAGAGAGAGAGAGAGAGAGAGAGAGAAAAATACTGTAGAAAAAAGAAATGACGAAGAAATAAATAGACACAAAAAATACACTTAGAAGGATAAAAGAGCTTGAAAATTGTAGAGAAAGATGTAGATGAGAGAGGAAGATAGACAGGCAGACAGACAGACAGACGTATCATTTAAACCCGAGACCAACCTATCGAAGTCCTATCGCCAAAAAATAGCCCAAAACATGCCACTCTTCCCCCCCAACCAGCCCAAGAACCCCCGCGACCAGCCCTCCCCTCCCCGCCTGCCTCCATTGCACCCTTCCCCCCGCCACTGCCCCCTCCCACCCCACTGTTGCCGCCGCCTCCCCCCGCCATTACTCACCACCTCCCCCGCCAACACAAACACCACAACCCAATAAGCTTTTAGGGAGGATAAACATCTGATTGGACACCTTGGCCACAGATCACGTTACGTCCCCCTCCCCCTTCCCTCCCTCCTTCCCTCCTGTCCTTCGTCCTCCTTCTTCTTCTCCCTCCAATCAGCTGCCTCTTAATTTTTTTCTTCTCTTCTGGTTTCTTATCCACGTCTTTTCCTTCTCGTTCTTTTCCTTTTTTGTTCTCTTCTTTTCCTGTCCTTTTATTGTTATCATTTGTTGTTATTGTTCCTGTTTTCTAGTTTTCCGTTTTTTTTTTCTTTCTTTGTTTCATTCTTTTTTTTCTCCTCATTCTTATTCTCATTCGTATTCTTATTCTTATTCTTATCATTATTATTATTATTATTATAGGTGTTGTTTCTCATCTTTACTATTTTTTCCTCCTTTCGCTTTTTTTTTTCCTTTTATTCAAATCCCTTCATCCTGTGGTTTCCTCCTCCTCCTCCTCCTCCTCCTCCTCCTCCTGCTCTTTTTTCTTATTATCTTTTTGCTTTTTCGTTATTTTGCGGCTTTTGTGTGTAATTTTCCTCCTGTTATTAGTTCTGTATTCTGCTCTTCTTTTTTTTTTCACTTTATCTATATTATGTTTTCCCTCCTTTCTTTCTCTATGTTCCTTCTCCTCTTCCCCTTCATCATCATCATTATCATCATCATCATCGTCACCAGCAAAGATTCAAATATACACACGCACGCCAGCCTCCGCTTCCTTCCTCCCTGCCCACCGCCACCACAACCGCAAAAAAACAAAACACAAACTCAAATAACTGTCGAACATCCTCTTTTAGAATCAACCACCAACAAGAACAACAACTAAAAAATCAATCAATAAAAAAATAACATCGGCACGCGTCATTTCCCGGCCAGGTGTTAATGAGCTCTGAATCCTTTCCTCTCCTTAATTAGTCACCTTTTTTTTTTACCTCTTTCTACTGTTTTTCTTTCTCTTTATGTGTAAAGGGGGAGGTGGGAGGGGGGAGTGGGGAGGTGGTTGTTCTTGTCGTCCATGTGGTGGTGATGCTGGTTGTGGTTGTGGTGATGGTTGTAGTGGTTGTGGTGGTGGTGGTGGTGATGGTGGTGGTTATGGCTGTTGGTTGTCATAGTTGATGTTATCGTTGAATGGAATGTGTCTGGGTGTGTGTGTATGTATGAGTGTGTGTGTGTGTGTGTGTGTGGGTGGGTGGGTGGGTGGGTGTGGGTGGGTGTGTTATGAGAGAGAGAGAGAGAGAGAGAGAGAGAGAGAGAATAAAGAAAAAAAGAAGAGAAAAAGATCAAGAAAAATATGAAAAGAAAAAAAAGAAGGAAAAGAAAAAGAAATTAGAAATAAATAAATCAGAGAGAGAGAGAGAGAGAGAGAGAGAGAGAGAGAGAGAGAGATTAACGTTTTGCCGTCTATCTTGTCTCATAATACATCGATTCATGATTTATTAACTTCCGGTGTGTGTTTGTGTTTACGATTGTGTGTGTGTGTGTGTGTGTGTGTGTGTGTGTGTGTGTGTGTGTCAGGACAGGTGATAACAAAGGTGAGGTTAAGAGTATTACGTAATCAGGTAGAATGTCCTCCACGTGGGAAGTCTCTCTTTCTCTCTCTCTCTCTCTCTCTCTCTCTCTCTCTCTCTCTCTTTTTTACGCAAGAATAATTTCGCCTCTAATTATTTTTTTCCTATTTCTTTTTTTCTTTTCCTTTCTCTCTGTCTGCTTGTCTGTCTGTTTGTATATCTTTCTGTCTGTCTGTCCTTTTTCCTCTCTTTCTTTCTTTTTATTTCTTTCCTTCTTTCTCTTTCTTTCATTCTGTCTTTCTTGATTTATTTATTTCCTTTTTTTATTTATTTGTCTTATTATTTGTCCATTTAACATTTCTAATTTTTCCTCCGGTTTTTCTTACTGACGATTATATTCCCTTTGTCATTATTTATTTATTCATTTATCTGTTTATTTATTTATTTATTTATCTATTTATCTATCTATTTATTTATATATTTGTCTCTGCCTTCCACCCCCTCCCCCGCCCGACTGATCGTTTCTCGTCGTGTTGGCAACATTTGCATGAGGGACGGGCGGTAATAATGTAATATCTCCCGCCGCTATCTCTGTTCCATCTGCGGATCAAGATATGCGAGGAGATAGAGAGCAAGTCAACGATGGATACTTGCACCGGCCCGGACTTCCTTACCTCTGTGTGTTTCTCTGTTTGTTTGTTTTATTGTGTCGAGGAGGAGAATATGCAACACCGCGAATGTCTGTGTGTGAAGTTGTGGCTGGTCTTGTTCCGCATTTTATTTTTATATTTTTATTTTATCAGCATCTATAACCACCACCATCACCACCACACTTTCCTTATTCGTTTATGCTTATGTAGGAATTTGTGAGTAGTATTGTTTGTTTTCTATTTTCATTACGTTTAGTTTATTCTTTTTTTTCTTTTACTTTACCTTTATTTCATCTTTCGTTGCAATCTGTCATTCGTTGTTAATATGAAAATAATCTCAGCCTGTTTTTTCAATATTTTTCGTTTTCAACTATTTATTTCATCATATTATAACTTCATTACACTATTTATTTCTCACTATTTGTCCACCACTTGACAGCCCCCGAGGCGCTGTAGTTAGCTTCCCCGACTACAAATCCGCGGGCCTGGGTTCGAATCCCGGCCTGGGTAGTCGGCGTGCAGGTCACCCAGCTGTTCCATTCTTCCTTTCGGGCTGCTGATAGATGGGTGCCTGTGGAGCCTCGGGGAAGGTAAACAGTGGTAACCCGGAAGGCACACTGGCCGTGTCCACAGGCTCAAAGGGCCAACGGGACGGAGCTGAGCACCGCCGCCACGCGCAGCCAGAGCGTGTGCTCCCAACCTTACCTTATAACGTGGTCAAATTTGGTATGTAAGGCAAATGGTGTTGTTCGTATTTTTTTTTTCTAAGGCGAAGGAGACAGTTTAAAGGCAAAAAAATATATAGAAAAACCGTTCTGTGAATATCTCCCAGCACACGGAGGAGAGAAACGTATGGAAAAGTAAAATAATTTATTAACAAGTAAAGGTAAAGTTCAGAGCAGGCGCTATAGCTGCGCGTGGCCTCGGTGCTCATATCCATATCTACTAAAAGCGCAAGGCAATTTTATCGAGTCATCTTCATGTTAACCGAAATCAACCCCCCCCATCTCCTCCATCCACTTCCTCCAATGATGACACAAAAATTGCTAGTAAAGTAACTGCGACACTCGACGAAGAAGCTTTACAATCAGATATAGATCGACTTGCACGTTGGGCCAATCAATGGCAAATGAAATTTAACGTTGACAAATGTAAAGTGTTGCACATCGGAAAAAATAACAATCGCGTTCGGTACGTAATGAATGGCCAACAACTTTCTGCAGTAAGTAAAGAAAAGGATCTTGGAATCACTATATCAAGCGATTTAAAGCCCGGTCAGCATTGTTCAGAGGTAGTTAAAACTGCAAACAAATTGGTTGGCTTCATCGGACGAGTCTTTAATAATAAATCGGAAAAAGTAATATTAAAACTGTATAATTCGTTGGTTCGACCCCGTCTAGAGCACTGTGTACAGTTTTGGTCTCCCTATTACAGAAAAGACATAGAAAAGTTGGAACGGGTCCAACGAAGAGTAACAAAGATGATTCCTAGTTTGAGAAATTTGTCATATGAACAAAGGCTTAAAGAAGTAAATTTATTCAGCCTGCCAAAACGAAGAATGCGAGGCGATCTAATAGAAGTGTTTAAAATGTTTAAAGGATTCAGTGATATTAATGCGGAAGATTACTTTATAACTGATCGGTCAAATAGAACAAGAAGAAATCACAATTTGAAGATAAGTGGTAAAAGATTCTCGTCGCACGAAGCTAAACACTTCTTCTTCAATCGAGTTGTTAATGTTTGGAACTCTCTACCCTGTGATGTCGTTGATAGTACAACAGTTACGGCCTTCAAGAATAGATTAGACAAGTATTTTGAATCCAACCAGCAACTAAGATATTACTCATTGTCGTAATAACATTAAGTTCTTTCGAATACTGGTGTCCTTGTCCGCTTTTATCGCCCGGTTAATGGTAGCAGTAATGGTAGTTCTTTCCTCTTTCCTACATAAATTCCATGCAGTTTTTCCATGCTGCATGGTTCTTTTTCCTTTCCTGCCAGCTTTGGCTGGAGGGATGGGGGGGTGGGGAGGAGCCTTCGCCTTTGCTGTCCTTCATCTTCCACCTTTGATTAGATAGTTAGTGTAGCTTGTCACAAACAGCCTCATAAGGACCAGCAGGTCTGCTGTTGTTTGTTCTTCCTTTGTGTTCCTTTGTGTTCCTCCTCCTCCTCCTCCTCCTCCTCCTCCTCCTCCTCCTCCTCCTGCTCTTGTCTAACAGAAAGTAGTGTTAACTTAGTTGTCGTGTATGATTTTCCTTCTTCCCATATAAAATCACATTGTAGCTTTTCTGTACTACATGGTATTCTTCCTTTTCGTGCCAGCTTCGGGTGGAGGGACTGGTGGGAGGGGAGGAGCCTTCGCCTTTGCTGTCCTGTGTCTCTGACTCGTAGATTAGAGCAGTAGATGGTAGCAACAACAAACAGCCTAGTTAGGACCAAGAGGTCTGTTGCTGTTTGCTTTTCCTTTGTACTCCTTTGTCCTTCTCCTTCTCCTCCTCCTCTTCCTCCTCCTCCTCCAACGTTTTCATTCTCGTTTATCTTCGTTACAACTTCCTACAACCTCTCTCTCTCTCTCTCTCTCTCTCTCTCTCTCTCTCTCTCTCTCTCTCTCTCTCTCTCTCTCTCTCTCTCTCTCTCTCTCTCAAGGTTATCTACTTTTTCATTCCATCTACTTCTCTTTTTCTTAATTTATAATTATCTTAATGTCTCACGTATCTTTTCTACTTTTCTTGACCTTATTTTTGTTTCTCGCTACGTTTAGTTTATGTCCGTCTACCTTGTCTAATCAGTGACCTTACTGTTGTCTGTCTATCTGTCGGTCTGTCTGTCTGCGTCCGTCTCTCATTTTCATGTATTTTTTTTTCTATTTTTCTCGATTATAATTTTTTTTTTCGTTTGTTATGTTAAGTTTCTTTCCATGTATCTTGTCTTATGAATTAACTTTGTCTCTCTCTCACCCTTTCGCTCCCTTTCCCTCCATTTTGCTCTCTTAGGTAACACCCGCTCACCTTTCTGTCTGTCTCTAATCCACTCCCTCCCTCTCGCTTTTGCTCTCTCAGGTAGCACTCTCACTCTCTCTCCCGCTCTCTCTCTCTCAGGTAACAAACTCGACAGGCCAGGTAAGGTAGGATGGGATGCAACACACCCGCCAATTTGCAGTCGTTTCCGGGGTCCCCAACGACGCTTAATCGAGCTTGCAGAGTACGCGGGGAGGAGAAAGGAAAAGAAGACCGATCGGAAAAAAAAACACAAAAGCACCAACGCGGATTAACACCAAATGATAACAATAGTCGAGGCCGCTGCGAGGGAATAAAGTGGGAGAGTGATGGAGACTTTTAGGGGACCATAAATCATGGGAGGGAGGGGGGAGGGGGAAGGGGGAAGCTTAAGAAATACTGGAAAATGCTAGTATTACGCGGGCCATGATGAGTGTGTATATTGAATTGTATTTTTGCGTGTGTGTGTGTGTGTGTGTGTGTGCTTTTTTTTTTTAATGAAGCTTGTTAAGATGTATGTTGTGCTCTCTCTCCTCTCTCTGTCTCTCTCTCTCTCTCTGTCTCTCTATATCTCTCTCTCTCTCTCTCTCTCTCTCTCTCTCTCTCTCTCTCTCTCTCTCTCTCTCTCTCTCTCTCTCTCTCTCTCTCTCTCTCTCTCTCTCTCTCTCTCTCTCTCTCTCTCTCTCTCTGTGTGTGTGTATGAGAGAGAGAGAGAGAGAGAGAGAGGAATCAATAATAATCGAACAATCAAATCAATAAACAAATCAATAAATAAATACCTATAAAACCATAATTAAGGAAGCGGCAAAAAACATCATCACCTTAAAAATAGCCCAAGCCACAAAACTAGCCCCCAAAAACAGCAATTATTAGCCTAAACCCGCCCAACAACCCTTCCCAGCCACCACTCCCTTGAAACAAACACAACAACAACAACAACAACAACAACAACAACAACGACGACAACAACGAAAACAAGCTCCATATACAATAACAAATCAAATAACGAAACGCGATAGCGAGGCAAGCGAATGATATACCTTAAACCATAAAAGCATACATACTGATAACTGATAATGACGTATGCAGGGATAGTGATGATGATGGTGACGGCAGCGTGGCGTATTAGTGTGTCGGAAGTGTCCATTATCTTCTTGTTCTTTTGAGGGGAAACGAAGCAGGAATGAAGGCACGTGCAATTAGGTGGAGGTTTTTGTTGTACGTGTGTGAAGGAAAAACCGGTTCGCTTCATGGGTGGTGACGTGGCTGGTGTTGAGGCTGTAAGGAGATGAGTGATGGGGGAGGAGGAGGAGGACGAGGAGGAGGTGGAGGTGGAGGTGACGGAGGAGGCAGTAGGAAAAGAGCAGGATCAAGGAAGAATAAGAACAAGTTGAAAGGTAAATAGAAACATGAAAGCCTTGAGGAAGACTATATAATAAAGAGGAGGAGGAGGAGGAAGAAGAAGAGGAGGTAAGAAAAAGAGCAAGAAGAGGAGGTAAGGAAAAGAGCAAGATCAAGAAAGACTAAGACAAGCAGAAAAGTAAATAGAAGAATGAAAACCTTTAAGAGAAGGAGGAGGAGCAGGAGGAGGAGATAGCAGGCAGAAGAATACGAACTGGACAAAAGGAGAAAAGGAGAAAAAAAAGGAAGAAAGAGGAGCTTGAAAATGAACATAAACCAGAATGAGAAGTACTAAGATAGGAGTAAAGAGGAAGAGGGAGAAGAGGAGGAAAAGGAGGAGGAGGAGGAGGAGGAGGAGGAGGACGAACTGTAAAGCTGGTAGTGATCTTGGCGGAATAGGAGAAGGGCGATATGAAGAGGAAGAGGCGGAGGAGGAGGAGCGAAGGTGTTGAGAATGTGGCAAAGTAACATACCTTTCTTTCTTGATGGGCTACCTGGCATAACCCTCCACATACCTCCTCCTCCTCCTCCTCCTCCTCCTCTCTCAGTACCTCCCTTATCTCCTCCACTACCTGAGTCAGCATTCCACCTTCTCTTCCACCACTAAACCCTTGCTTCTCCTTTTCCTCCTATCCTTTTTATTCTCCTCCTCCTCCTCCTCCTCCTCCTCTTCCTCCATCTCCTTTTCCTCCTCATTTTTTCATCTTCCCTTTTACTTTTCTGCTTGTTCATTATCTATCTTTGTCTTGTTCATTTCCTACTTCCTCCACCATCACAACCACCACAATCATCACCACCACCACCACCGCCAAGACAGGTATTCAGCACCTCACCTGCGCCACACCTCCGCCAGAGCACCTGCTAATTACTGGTCCCGCGTGTTGTTCCCAGGTGTGTTGTGGTTGTGGTGGTAGTGGTGGTGTTGGTGTTGGCGGTGATGAGGCTGTTGCAAGTCATCTGACGTATTCTCAAGTGACTGGTCGAGTTGTTTTGCCCTTAATTAATTACTTCGTTTGTTCTTCGATGTTCTTCTTCTTCTTCTTTCGTTCATCTTACATCCCTGAAGTTATATTTTTCTTCGTCTTTCTCATCGTCTTTCATTTGTCTCTTTCCTGCCTTTGCTTTGTTCATTGTTCTTGTTCTCTTTTTATTATTTCTCTCCTCTTTCTTTTGTTCATCTCGCGTTTGTTTTGTTTTTGTTTGTGGTCCGTTTGTTATTGACTAAGGTGACGTTTTCTTTCCTTGTTTTGTTTTTTATTGGTGGTTTTCTTTTTATCATCTCTTTCCTCTTCCTCCTTTCCTTTCGTTCACCTTGCCTCCCTTTCGTTTTCGTTTGTTCTGCCGTTCATTAATAGGTGTGGTGACAGTTCTCTGCTCTCGTCTTTTTGTTTGTTATCATTGTTCTTGTTTTTTATCATCTCTCCTCTCTCGTTCTTTTGTTTATCTTGCAGCTGTTCCGTTTTGTTTTTGTTTGTCTTTCTCATCGTCTTTCGTTCTTTTTTTCTTTGCCATTAATTATTGACTGGCCTGACGGTTTTCTGCCCTCGCTTTGTTTTGTTGTTGTTGTTGTTGTTCTCTCTCTCTCTCTCTCTCTCTCTCTCTCTCTCTCTATCTATCTATCTATCTATCTCCATCTCACTATTTTTCACTTTTAATCCCTTCCGTTTATCTTCGCCTTTTCCGCTGAAGTCGCTAAAATTCCTGCGTTCCTCCTATACTTACTATGTCCATGTATCATTTTTCTGCTACTCTGCTACCCTGACGATATATATATTACAATCTGTCACTTTCACTTTTTCCAGCCACCTTTCCTCATGACTAATTGCTCTCTCACCTTTCCTCCCACCTGTGGCTCTTCCTGTTAATCAATCTTCACTTCTCGACAGGTCTTATTCTTTTCCACATTTTGAAGCATTTTACTCACTCATTTTTACTCCCACCTTGTACTTATGTCTCTTATTCATCTTCATTAACTTGCGTGTGCGTGTTTGTGCATGTGTGTGTGTGTGTGTGTGTGTGTGTGTGTGTGTGTGTGTGTGTGTGTGTGTGACTTCCATTTTTTTCAAGTCTTACTGGTGCGTTGTAATAGTAGTAGTAGTAGCATTAGTAGTAGTAGTGGTAGTGGTGGCGGTGGTGGTGGTAGTAGTAGTAGTAGTAGTAGTGGTGGTGGTGGTGGTGGTGGTTTTATAATAGTATTGTTGATTTCCGCTCTCGTTTTTTTTTTTTTATCCTCTTCAATCTCTCCCTCTTCCTCCTTCTTCATCCTTTCTATTCATTTTTCTTTTAATTTATCATTTACTTCACTGTCATATAGTTCTTTCTCTGTTCTTGGTGTTCTTTTTACTTATTTCTTCCTCTTATTGTTCTTTTCTTCCTCTTTAATTTTCTTTTACTTCTACTTTACCGCTACCTCCTCCTCCTCCTCCTCCTCCTCCTCCTCCTCCTCAGGTGACCCATATCACAGGTGGGGTAATTTGTCCCCCCAATCGTGCCAGGTGACGAGTATGCTAATGAAGCTGCTCACAGGTACGCTCTCTCTCTCTCTCTCTCTCTCTCTCTCTCTCTCTCTCTCATGCAACTTCTTACGCCAAAATGTACAGAAAAAAGAAAAATTATTTGACGGGTTTGAGTTCCGTGGTCTGCTGAGGAGGAGGAGGAGGAGGAGGAGGAGGAGGAGGAGGAGAGTGGAAGAGGAAGAGGAGGAGGAGGAGGGGAATGGTGCAGCTGAGACCACACCCATTACTTCTTTCCTCCCATCTCCCATCTTTACTCTCTCCTCTCTCCCTTCCCCTCTCACTTCCCATCATCCTTCCCTCTCTCCTTTACCCTCTGCATCCCTTCCCATCCTCTTTCCTTCTTCCATCTTCTCTTTCTCCTCTCTCCCTTCCCCTCTACCATCTCTATTCCCTTCACCTTCTTATCTCCCTTCCTCCTCCCTTTCCTCTCCCTTCCCTTCTCCCTTCCCCTCACCCTCCCTTCCCCTTTCCGTTACCTTCTCATCTCTTCTTCCCTTCCCCTTTCCCTCGCCTCTCCCTCTCCTCTCTCTCTTCCCCTCTCCTCTTCCCCTCCCTCTCCCTCTCCCTTCCTTCTCGCTCGACGCCCAAAATCTTCCAAACGTGGGTATTCTCTCGTCTTATTTATGTCTCCATTGTCTCCGTTTTCCTTTTCTTGGCCTCGGTGGTTTAGGGGGCACTTTCTTAATTTTAGTGGCCATGGTTCTTCGCGTAGATGACTCTTTGATTTCTCTTTTTATCTCTCAGTGTTAGGGGCGTGTAAATTGGCGGACGATGGGTGTGTGTGTGTGTGTGTGTGTGTGTGTGTGTGTGTGTGTGTGTGTGTGTGTCGTTCCTTCCCTTTCTGCTTACTTGTCTTCGTCGTTCGTTCCTCTCATCTTACCTTCCTTTTTTTCTCTCCCTTTCATTTCTTTTTCCTTCCCTTTTTCCTTTCTTCCTTCTTTTCTTCATTCCCTTTTTACTTCTGTAGCCCTGTGTGTGTGTGTGTGTGTGTGTGTGTGTGTGTGTGTGTGTGTGGGTGAGAGAGAGCGAGAGAGAGAGAGAGAGCTGTTCACTGCCACTAAGACCCCGTGACACACACACACACACACATGGAGGTCCAGTCAGACTGCCACAATAACTATGCAGGCGCGATATATCATGGGCGGGAGTGTGTGGTTGGGGCCAAGTAGGACATTAGTGGCGTCCGTCTGTTGAAATGGTAGGTGTGGAGCGGCGATAACCACAGCGCCGCGAACCTTCATAGTTTCGTAAAGCGGCAACGACACAGGTGGATAATTAGGCGCCATAAAGACAAGTGAATTGTGGGCTGGCGACGCGTTAAGGAAATGTTAGTTAAGGGTTGATGGAGGTGAGTTTGACGCTGAGAGCAGGCTAAGAGCGGTGGTCCCGTCACTTACTAGTTTGTCAAAGGTTGGGATGCTGTCGTTTGAGGGATAAATGAGACTACATGAAGGGAAAGGAATGGTTGATGTTTAAGTGGATGTACGATAAAGGAATAAGTGAAAGTTGAAAGGAGGGTAAAAGAGATGTTCTTCCTTTTTTTTTTTCCTATCTTCCTCTTTCCTTCCTCCCTCCTCCCTATCTTCCTCCTTCCTCCCTCCCTCCTCCCTATCTTCCTCCTTCCTTCCTCCCTCCTCCTCTCTTCCCTCTTATTCCTTCCCTCCCTCCTTCCTTCCCTCCCTCCTCCTCCCTATCTTCCTCCTTCCTTCCTTCCCTCCTCCCTATCTTCCCTCCTTCCTTCCCTCCCACCTCCCTATCGTCCCCCCTTCCTTCCCTCCTCCCTCCCTATCTTCCCTCCTTCCTTCCTCCCTCCTCCTATCTTCCTCCTTCCTTCCCTCCCTCCTCCCTATCTTCCCTCCTTCCTTCCCTCCATCCTCCCTATCTTCCTCCTCCTCCTCCTCCTCCTCTCTCTCTTCCCTCCTTCCTTCCTCCTCTCTCTCTTCCCTCCTTCCCTCCTCCCCTCCCTATCTTCCTCCTTCCTTCCCCTCCCTCTCCTATCTTCCCTCCTTCCTTCCCTCCTCCCTATCTTCCCTCCTTCCTTCACTCCTCCTCCCTATCTTCCTCCTTCCTTCCTCCCTCCTCCCTATCTTCCTCCTTCCTTCCCTCCCCTCTCCCTATCTTCCCTCCTTCCGTCCTGCCGTCCTACCTAACTTCCGTCCTTCCTTCCCTCCTCCCTATCTTCCCTCCTTCCTTCCCTCCCTCCTCCCTATCTTCCCTCCTTCTCTCCCACCTCCCTGTCTTCCCTCCTTCCTTCCTCCCTCCTCCCTATCTTCCCTCCTTCCTTCCTCCTTCCTCCCTATCTTCCCTCCTTCCTTCCTCCCTCCTCCCTATCTTCCCTCCTTCCTTCCCTCCTCCTCCCTATCTTCCCTCCTTCCTTCCCTCCTCCTCCCTATCTTCCCTCCTTCCTTCCTCCCTCCTCCCTATCTTCCCTCCTTCCTTCCTCCCTCCTCCCTATCTTCCTCCTTCCCTCCCTCCTCCACCCTATCTTCCATCCTTCCTTCCCTCCATCCTCCCTATCTTCCCTCCTTCATTCCCTCCTCCCTCTCTTCCCTCCTTCCTTCCCTCCCTCCTCCCTATCTTCCCTCCTTCCTTCCCTCCTCCCTATCTTCCCTCCTTCCTTCCCTCCTCCCTATCTTCCTCCTTCCTTCCTCCCTCCTCCCTATCTTCCCTTCCTTCCTCCCTCCTCCCTATCTTCCCGCCTTCCTTCCCAGAGGATCCTCCCCTATCTTCCCTCCTTCCTTCCTCCTCCTCCTATCTTCCTCCTTCCTTCCTCCCTCCTCCCTATCTTCCCTCCTCCTCCTTCCTATCTTCCCTCCTTCCTTCCCTCCTCTCCCTATCTTCCTCCTTCCTTCGATCCTCCTCCCTATCTTCCCTCCTTCCTTCCCTCCATCCTCCCTATATTCCCTCCTTCCTTCCCTCCATCCTCCTATCTTCCTCTTCCTTCCTCCCTCCTCCCTATCTTCCCTCCTTCCTTCCTCCTCCTTATCTTCCCTCCTTCCTTCCCTCCTCCTCCCTATCTTCCCTCCTTCCTTCCCTCCAGCCTCCCTATCTTCCCTCCTTCCTTCCGTGCTACCTCTCTTCCCTCCTTCCTTCCTTCCCTCCTCCCTATCTTCCCTCCTTCCTTCCCTCCTCCCTATCTTCCCTCCTTCCTTCCCTCCCTCCTCCCTATCTTCCCTCCTTCCTTCCCTCCTCCCTATCTTCCCTCCTTCCTCCTCCTCCCCTATCTTCCCTCCTTCCTTCCCTCCTCCCTATCTTCCCTCCTTCCTTCCCTCCCTCCTCCTATCTTCCCTCCTTCCTTCCCTCCCTCCTCCCTATCCTCCTTCCTTCCTCCCTCCTCCCTATCTTCCCTCCTTCCTTCCTCCCTCCTCCCTATCTTCCCTCCTTCCCTCCTCCTCCTATCTTCCCTCCTTCCTTCCTCCTCCTCCCTATCTTCCTCCTTCCTTCCTCCTCCTCCCTATCTTCCCTCCTTCCTTCCCTCCTTCCTATCTTCCCTCCTTCCCTCCCTCCTCCCTATCTTCCCTCCTTCCTTCCCTCCTCCCTATCTTCCCTCCTTCCTTCCCTCCTCCCTATATTCCCTCCTTCCTTCCCTCCTTCCTCCCTATCTTCCCTCCTTCCTTCCCTCCTCCTCCCTATCTTCCCTCCTTCCCTCCCTCCTCCCTATCTTCCCCCCTTCCTCCCTCCCTCCTCCCTATCTTCCCTCCTTCCTTCCCTCCTCCTCCCTATCTTCCTCCTTCCTTCCTCCCCTCCTCCCTATCTTCCCTCCTTCCTTCCTCCTCCTCCCTATCTTCCCTCCTTCCTTCCCTCCCTCCTCCCTATCTTCCTCCTTCCTTCCTCCTCCCTATCTTCCCTCCTTCCTTCCCTCCTCCCTATCTTCCTTCCTTCCTTCCCTCCTCCCTATCTTCCCTCCTTCCTTCCCTCCCTCCCTATCTTCCCTCCTTCCTTCCTCCTCCTCCCTATCTTCCCTCCTTCCTTCCCTCCTCCTCCCTATCTTCCTCCTTCCTTCCCTCCCTCCTCCCTATCTTCCCTCCTTCCCCTCCTTCCCTATCTTCCCTCCTTCCTCCTCCCTCCTCCCTATCTTCCCTCCTTCCTTCCTCCCTCCTCCCTATCTTCCCTCCTTCCTTCCCTCCTCCTCCCTATCTTCCTCCTTCCTTCCCTCCCTCCTATCTTCCCTCCTTCCTTCCCTCCTCCCTATCTTCCTTCCTTCCTTCCCTCCCTCCTCCCTATCTTCCCTCCCTCCTTCCTCCCTCCTCCCTATCTTCCTCCTTCCTTCCCTCCTCCTCCGTATCTTCCCTCCTTCCTTCCCTCCCTCCTCCCTATCTTCCCTCCTACCTTCCGTCCCTCCTCACTATCTTCCCTCCTTCCTTCCTCTCCTTCCTCCCTATCTTTCCTCCTTCCTTCCCTCCTTCCTCCCAATCTTCCCTCCTTCCCCTCCCTCCTCCCTGTCTTCCCTCCTTCCTTCCTCCCTCTCCCCTATCTTCCCTCCTTCCTTCCCTCCTCCCTATCTTCCCTCCCTCCTCCCTCTCTTCCCTCCTTCCTTCCCTCCCTCCTCCCTATCTTCCCTCCTTCCCTCCCTCCTCCCTATCTTCCCTCCTTCCTTCCCTCCCTCCTCCCTATCTTCCCTCCTTCCCTCCCTCCTCCCTATCTTCCCCCCTTCCATCCCTCCTCCTCCCTATCTTCCTCCTTCCTTCCTCCTCCTCCCTATCTTCCTCCTTCCTTCCCTCCCTCCTCCCTATCTTCCCTCCTTCCTTCCCTCCCTCCTCCCTATCTTCCTCCTTCCTTCCCTCCCTCCTCAATATCGTCCCTCCGTCCCTCCGTCCTCCCTATCTTCCCTCCTTACTTCCGTCCCTCCTCCCTATCTTCCCTCCTTCCCTCCATCCTTCCTATCTTCCCTCCTTCCTTCCCTCCTCCCTTCCCTCCTCCTTCCTTCCTCCTCCTCCCTATCTTCCTCCTTCCTTCCCTCCTCCTCCCTATCTTCCCTCCTTCCTTCCCTCCTTCCTCCCTATCTTCCTCCTTCCTTCCCTCCCTCCTCCCTATCTTCCCTCCTTCCTTCCTCCCTCCTCCTTATCTTCCCTCCTTCCTCCCTCCTCCTTATCTTCCCTTCTTCCTTGCGTCCTACCTATATTACCTCCTTCCTTCACCCCTCCCTATCTTCACTCTTTCCTTCCCTCCCTCCTCCTTATCTTCCCTCCTTCCGTCCGTCCTTCCTATCTTCCCTTCTTCCTTCCCTCCTCCCTATCTTCCCTCCTTCCTTCCCCCCTCCCTATCTTCACTCTTTCCTTCCCTCCCTCCTCTCTATCTTCCCTCCTTCCTTCCCTCCCTCCTCCCTATCTTCCCTCCTTTTTTCCCTCCCTCCTCCCTATCTTTCCTCCATCCTTACCTCCCACCTACCTAACTTCCCACCTTCCTCCCTCCTCCCTATCTTCCTCCTTCCTTCCCTCCTCCCTATCTTCCCTCCTTCCTTCCTTATCCCTATCTTCCTCCTTCCTTCCTTCCCTCCTTCCTACCTTCCTTCCTTCCTTCCCTCCCTCCTCCCTATCTTCCCTCCTTTCTTTCCTCCCTCCTCCCTATCTTCCGTCCGTTCGTCCCTCCCTCCTCCCTATCTTACTTCCTTCCCTCCCTCCTCCCTATCTTCCCTTCTTCCCTCGCTCCTCCCTATCTTCCCTCCTTGCCTCCCTCCCTCCTCCCTATCTTCCCTCCTTCCTTCCCTCCCTCCTCCCTATCTTCCCTCCTTCCTTGCCTCCCTCCTCCCGATCCTCTCCTTCCTTCCCTCCCTCCTCCCTATCTTCCCTCCTTCCTTCCCTCCTTCCGTCCCTCCCTCCTCCCTATCTTCCCTCCTTCCTTCCCTCCCTCCTCCCTATCTTCCCTCCTTCCTTCCCTCCTTCCTCCCTATCTTTCCTCCTTCCTTCCCTCCTTCCTCCCTATCTTCCCTCCTTCCTTCCCTCCTCCTCCCTATATTCCTCCTTCCTTACCTCCCTTCTCCCTATCTTCCCTCCTTCCTTCCCTCCCTCCTCCCTATCTTCCCTCCTTTTTTCCCTCCCTCCTCCCTATCTTCCCTCCTTCCTTCCCACCCACCTCCTATCTTCCCTTCTTCCCTCCCTCCTCCCTATCTTCCTCTCCTTCCTTCCCTCCTCCCTATCTTCCCTCCTTCCTCCTCCCTCCTCCCTATCTTGTCTCCTTCCTTCCCTCCCTCCTCCCTATCTTCCCTCCTTCCTTCCTCCCTTCTCCCTATCTTCCTCCTTCCTTACCTTCCCTCATCCCTATCTTCCTCCTTCCTTCCCTCCTTCCCTATCTTCCCTCCTTCCTTCCTCCTCCTCCCCATCTTCCTCCTTCCTTCCTCCCTCCTCCCTATCTTCCTCCTTCCTCCCTCCTGCCTATCTTACCTCCCTTCTTCCCTCCCTCCTCCCTATCTTCCCTCCTTCCTTCCCTCCCTCCTCCCTATCTTCCCTCCTTTTTTCCCTCCCTCCTCCCTATCTTCTCTGCTTCCCTCCCTCCCTCCTCCCTATCTTCCCTCCTTTTTCCCTCCTCCTCCCTATCTTCCCTCCTTACTTCCCTCCTCCTCCTATCTTCCCTCCTTCCTCCCTCCTCCCTATCTTCCTCCTTCCTTCCCTCCTCCCTATCTTCCTTCCTTCCTTCTCCCTCCTCCCTATCTTCCTCCTTCCTTCCCTCCTCCTCCCTATCTTCCCTCCTTCCTACCCTCCATCCTCCCTATCTTCCCTCCTTTTTCCCTCCTCCTCCCTATCTTCCCTCCTTCCTTCCTCCCTCCTCCCTATCTTCCCTTCTTCCTCCCTCCTCCCTATCTTCCCTCCTTCCTTCCCTCCCTCCTCCCTATCTTCCCTCCTTCCTTCCCTCCCTCCTCCCTATCTTCCCTTCTTCCCTCCCTCCTCCCTATCTTCCCTTCTTCCTTCCCTCCTCCCTATCTTCCTTCCTTTCTTCCCTCCTTCCTCCCTATCTTCCCTCCTTCCTTCCCTCCTTCCTCCCTATCTACGACAGGGTCATTCTTAAACATTTCGGAACCCAAGCACACACATTTGACAAGGCTTTCGTAGGAGCTTCGGGCACTTCCAGGGGCAGTTTATGACCATTCTGGTAGTCTGACCCTTCTTCTGTGTCATAAACCTAAAAAACACTCACTGTAACCCGATTGATGTCCTTTTTCGGCCCTTGGAAATAGTTGATGTGAGAGGCGGAAGCGTCTGGGAATACCGACCTGTGACCTTACGTAGAATCCCAACAAGGAAAAGACACAATACTAACGTGATGCCGCTGATCTGCGTCTTCGTCGCCTGCGGCAGACCACCACCACCACCACCACCACCACCACTATCACCAGGAGTATCACCACCGCCACCACCGGCACCACTATCAGCAACACCACTGACGAAGACGAAGACGCAGATGTAGTGCTTTGGGTGGTGGTTGCAGGTGAGATACTGCCTGAAGGTGGCCTGAATGGAGGAGGCTTTTCGCAGATGTCCACAGGAGGGTGTGATGGCCTCGGCACATTTACAAGACACGTTTTTCCTGGATGGTCACTTCTCCAATTTGAGGGCCCACGAGCCACAACACTCAGACCTCCAAGGGGCCACACACATGAGACACCATTATAGCGTTCACATGTCCTTCGGCAATAATCAGTAACCAGATCAAAGCGAATGAAGCAATATTTTAAATCAAGATTCGTCCACCCCTGGTACTTTGTTACGTTCACTTTCATCCACTCCCACTTCTCTCCTGTGGCAGGGAAGCAAGGGTCAGCAGGGAACCAAGCTACGTGTTGAACGTTCCAATAATTTACTTTGACGCTGATCCCTCCAAAATCTTTCCCCGGCTGCACGTACCCCACGCTCCACAGATTGTATCGTCCTGCATTGGAAGACATCACTTCGTCTTCCGAGTATCCCACTCTTCTAATAGGGGCGCCGCACCACTGCTGGGCCGAGGCTGGGTTGAGGGCGCCCCCAGCACCCAGAGCGAGCAAGGCAGCGACAATCACACCGGTCTGCACCATGGCGAGTGTATCTCTGAGTGTGGAGAAGCGAGCCTACGTGTTGAGCATGGGACAGGATATCCTCTCGACGACGTCTCGCACACACACGCTGTCATCTTTACTCACTGTTGCAACTATGAGGAGCTCGGGCCACCTAAGTAAAGAAAAGATTTTCCAACTTATACCACATTTTGGGAAATAATAACTCAATCTACGTAAAGCAAAACGGATAACACCTACTACTGTGTGGGCACCGATCTCCCTCACGAGTTACTTCCCCTAATAACCCTAAGCGCTTACCCCATATACAGACTGTATAGCTCCTGTTTGTGTTTTGTTTTTTCCTTATCTATTGGCTGAAATACAATCTTTCTTTAAAATATATTAATAAAAGATAATGGTTTGTAATTACAGCGCTCATGAATGAAAGTTTTATGTTGCCATCAACGGAAATCTTTATATATTGTCCACAGAGTCAACCTTTACAAATGAGTGTTTGGTAATCACTCGACACTCCGTCACCCTCAGCCTTGCCCTCAGCCTTGTAAGATAAAGGTACAATGGGGACGCGTTATAGCCGCGCTCATCACAATCTCGCTGGCCCCAGAGCCTGCAGCGGGGAAGAACCATTACCCCGGGACACAGGGCCAGTGTGACGTGCGGGTAATCACTGTTTATCTTCACAATGTTACCGTAGATGTTACAACCAAATCAACAAAACAGAAGTTAACCTTTCCAGGAGCGCTACAAGTAATTCGTCTATCTATTCAGTGCTTTGGTCGCTGCTTCGCTCAGAACATATCGGACTCAGCGAGGCACAGAAAAACTTATTATTTTGCCATAGTGAAAAAAGTTTTCATGTGTCACAGAGGGGAAAGCTAAGTTTGATTAGTGCCATATACACAGACGTCTATCAGAGAATAAAATAGTTTGAACCACAAACGAAGGTACACTGGAACACACTGTCGGTTCTTACTATGACAACTTTCCTCTCTAGCAGGTCGGTATTCCCTGACGTTTCCGCCTCTCACGTCAACTACTTCCAAAGCCCGGAAAACACATCAGACGGGTCCTGATGAGTGTTTTCATAGGTTCACGGCAGCCTACAAAAGAAGGGTCATCAAACTACCCGTGGAAGTGCCCAAAACTCCCACGAAAGCCGTGACAGACACGCCAGATATGTTTGCTTGGACGCCTAAATGTTTAAGAATATGGCCCTCGGGTTCTGTGTGAACGCGTTGACAAGCGCTTAGGCCTATCAATGTGGTAGCAATATAACTGATACCACTGCCTTGAACTCACTTTTCCTGGGGCCAAACCTGTAAGCCAGCACACCTGTCACCACGGGCCGGTGCCGTCACCCTACCTCAGCAAGCTGCCGCAGGAGGGGAATGACGACACACAGAAATACGGTGACGCTGCAAAGGTTAGTCTGTTATGGAGGGTTTGGTGAGCAGCAGAAAAGACAACAATTTTATCTGTTTTCATTTAGTGGTGCTCAGGACGCTGCTTGCTTTGCCTCAAAATAAAGAATAATTAATGTCATAAGTGTTGGCACTGTAGTGATGATAATGGGTAACAGTTGAAGCTCTCATAATGGACCCGAGTTGTTGCCCTCGGTGAATCACGTATCAAGGTATCGCATCCTCATGTCAGTTGTCTTTGTACAAACTCAATCCTGTTTTGTACTGCCATTAACCCGTCCGCTGCGATTGGCACGGATTTCGCCTTCACTGGTAGCCTGGCAACATATGCTATAGGTCTTTCTTTGCCTCTGTGGTGGATAGTGGAGTGTTTGCCATGTGGTATTGGTATGCTAGATTTCCCCTCCCAAGGTGCAGAACTTTATATTTTTCTTCACTGAATTGTAGCAGCCACTTTTTCTTACACTCCTGTATAGCTTGGTGATGTCTTCTTGTAGGAAATCTGCAGTCAAGGGATTAACTCCAAATTATGTTCATCCCACACAGGTGCTGGTGGTTCCCTCAGCCCAAGGAGACTTGAGCTTCCTGTCACACACAGAAGACGCCCCTCGGCCTGCCCGGGCTCGCAGACACAGGCTGAGAATTGCCTCTAACCCCCCAGCAGGTCAGTAGCCCTCCACCTCAGCCCTCAGTGATACACACACTGAACTTGCCTCTAATTTAAGTTGCCTCTTGTCTCATACTTATTTATAGAAGATAAGAACACTAGTCTTTCACTCCAAGATGTGTTTTTGGAAAATAAATTAATGAAGAGGAGGCGCAGGTCCACCAGTAACGGCCCTCCCCCCTCCCAATGCCTTAGGACGAGAAGTAACGCTCAGTGTGCCTTGCCCAACCAGTGGCCTTACACAATCAGGTACTCCTGGCTTCCTGCCCAGCCTTCCACCACTCCTTGAGGGGAGGACCCGGCCTTTGTTGAGTGGTTGTGCTGCTCTACTGCAGTAACATTATTAGCTGTCGTAGAGGTTGTGGGTCTACAGTAGCTGTGGGTTCTGCTTGTAGATGTTTTCCTGTTAGTAAGTCACTCTTGTATTTTGAAGATTGGGTGTCCAGCGGCTGACCTGTTTAGTCTAGTCATTGTTACATTGTGCCTTCCATGCTGTTCTGTGCAAAACAGTGGCTGTGTATTGTGCAGGACTATGCACATCAACACACCTCAGAGGCCACAGCCAAGGTTTACTACAAACAGATAACTTTGTTGTCTGTAAGACCTAAGGAAGATGTTTTATTATCAAGACAGTGGTTATTGTACAAGAGATCATCACAGGCAGATTCAGTGTGTAATGTTATAAAGCAGATACACATCCTGTGCTGCAGCAGAGCAATTATCTAGTCACACAAGGTCCTATACTTTTGTCTAGTCATATGTAGAACAGTTAGATACATGTACTAACCTAAGTATTGTTTATAAATAAGTACCTGAAGAGTGTATGCACTCACCCTTCTACATGTACTAACACCTTCACGGAGAACTTGCAGTAGTTTTATATAACAACATACAGGTGCTCCACACTAGGTCTGGAGAAGTAGTTACATGGGACAGTTTTATATAACAACATAACGGTGTTCCACATCAGGTCTGGAGAAGTAGCTACATGGGACAGTTTTATATAACAACATAACGGTGTTCCACATCAGGTCTGGAGAAGTAGCTACATGGGACAGTTTTATATAACAACATAACGGTGCTCCACATCAGGTCTGGAGAAGTAGTTACATGGGACAGTTTTATATAACAACATACAGGTGCTCCACATCAGGTCTGGAGAAGTAGTTACATGGGACAGTTTTATATAACAACATAAAGGTGCTCCACATCAGGTCTGGAGAAGTAGTTACAAGGGACAGTTTTATATAACAACATAACGGTGCTCCACATCAGGTCTGGAGAAGTAGTTACATGGGACAGTTTTATATAACAACATACAGGTGCTCCACATCAGGTCTGGAGAAGTAGTTACATGGGACAGTTTTATATAACAACATAACGGTGCTCCACATCAGGTCTGGAGAAGTAGTTACATGGGACAGTTTTATATAACAACATAACGGTGCTCCACATCAGGTCTGGAGAAGTAGTTACATGGGACAGTTTTATATAACAACATACAGGTGCTCCACATCAGGTCTGGAGAAGTAGTTACATGGGACAGTTTTATATAACAACATACAGGTGCTCAAAATCAGGACTGGAGAAGTAGTTAAATGGGACAGTTTTATATAACAACATAACGGTGCTCCACATCAGGTCTGGAGAAGTAGTTACATGGGACAGTTTTATATAACAACATAACGGTGCTCCACATCAGGTCTGGAGAAGTAGCTACATGGAACAGTTTTATATAACAACATACAGGTGCTCCACATCAGGTCTGGAGAAGTAGTTACATGGGACAGTTTTATATAACAACATAACGGTGCTCCACATCAGGTCTGGAGAAGTAGTTACAAGGGACAGTTTTATATAACAACATAACGGTGCTCCACATCAGGTCTGGAGAAGTAGTTACATGGGACAGTTTACAGCCAATACAGCAGTTTGTCAGCTCCCAAACCAAACACAGAATATAAAAAGGAGGAGGGAATTTTAGGAAACTTTATAGTAAATCTCTTTATTAGTACCTGGTATTGAGTATAAATAACGGATCATTGTGGGGAATATGGTTTGGTTTGGGCGCTGACAGTGACTGTGTTGGACTGTCGACCTGGCCAATAGACAGTAACATCTGTAAGGCAAACAAACCCTTCACAAGTGACTGTTTTCTAACCCCTGACAGTTTACTTTTTATATATGTCAGGAAGTGGTGAGCAAGCATTATTAACTACTACAAAATCATAACACAAAAGGCCAAAGAAAGTGTTCATTCAATTCAACATGGAGATATTAAAAGTAAAACCGGTTAAATAGGTGACGAAATATATCACCTTGAGGAATGCCTCCTCTACCAGCCAAAACCTGCTGCAGCATTCATCAACCATTACATTTACTTGCTTACATTACATTTACCATCAACATTTACATTTTCTGGCTGCTGGAAAGTCACCATAATCAGAAACACGGCCACTAACACACCGTGACTTAACTTAACACAGGCAACACGCTGTAACACAAGGCTAAGTAACAATCCGGTGCACTAAGGTCACTATTCTCAAACACATCCTTCTCTTACCTCAGTCATTTCTAAAGGCCAAGGAAGAGGTTAAACACGTCATCTTGAGTGTTTCTTTACCTTCATGGTGCAGGAACTTCGCCAGACTACCACCAGGTCATAAAACTACTACCACTGGAAATGCCCACAAATCCCCTGAAAGCCTTGTTAAATGTGTGTGCTTGGCGCTGAAAGTTTACGAACATGACCCTAAGGCAGTGGGGCAAGGAACGGTGTGTGCTTGTTGCCCAGCGTCCAGGAAAGAGTTTGTGCTGCTGTCCAAGTGTTATCAGCTGTAATGATGCTGTTTGTGACCGTCTGTGTGCCTTTGGACAAGAAACAGATTATGCGGCAAACCAAAAGACTCCTAGTGGTAGTTTTCTTATCGGCGCTGTCCCCTCCTATAAAAAGTACAGGAATTCAGGAACCTTACTTAAACTTACTTAAGCCTTACTTAATAACAGAACGCGGATTCAGTTGGTTCATGACAGTATCTAAGCTCCATAGTCAGCATGGTCAAGGTGAATTATAGGAATCTTTATTATACACATTACTTTTATTTTTTATTTTTATCAAAGTGTGTCCTCTGGTGGTGCTGGTACGAGGGACACTGAGTGGTTCATTGAGACCATTTTCCACGACTACTGTCCCTTGCCGTTATATTATAGGAATCTTTATTAAACAAACCAGTGTCTTCATCTATGGGTGTGTCCTCTGGTGGTGCTGGTACGAGGGACACCGAGTGGTTCATAGAGATCGTTCTCCACTACTACCGTCCCTTGCCGTTCCCATGTAGCACCAGGGTTGGCAGGTCCAGGGAGAGGCTCATACAGGTTGCTCTCCACGACGTATACTTGTTGCTGGTCATCCCTGGCTCTGGTGGGGTTTACAGGTCCAGGGAGAGGTTCATACAGGTTGTTCTCCACGACGTATACTTGTTGCTGGTCATCCCTGGCTCTGGTGGGGTTTACAGGTCCAGGGAGAGGTTCATACAGGTTGTTCTCGATGACATAGTCTTGTGTGGGTGTGGGTGGGTCAAGCTGGTGATGATACTGGACCCCCATGACTGTTGATCAGTTGTTATAATAGTCATTAACAGTAGTAGTAGTAGTAGTAGTAGTAGTAGTAGTAGTAGTAGTAGTATAATCATTCTTAAAAATTCTATATATTGTCATTTCTAGTATCACACACACACACACACACACACACACACACACACACACACACACACACACACACACACACACACACACACACACACACACACACACACACACACACACACTGATGCCCATAATATGTAAATTATATGGTGGAGAGAAATGAAGACCATGAGGAAAGTAGAAACTGAGAAGGACTTAAAAATACTCCGGGATGATCCAGACGGGACTCACGAATGGAACCAGTCATGGGAAACGAAATTCAAAGCAACAAAAGCAAATTATTGGCCGACAGTTGTAAGAGGCATCACTGAACTATTCATTGGGAAACTGACGGATTACAAGAACGAGAGGGGAGTGTAGGAGTTAAATGGTCACCCATCAGACACATTAATCACATCATCCACGAGGCCTTTAAGCTGAAGACATACTTTAGTGACTTTTTACGAAGAGAGGAAAAAACATGATGGCTCTTTTTTTTTACAACAAAGGAGGCAGCTCAAGGGCACAAAAAAAGAAAACAATAATAAAAAAGCCCGCTACTCGCTGCTCCCAAAAAAGAATCAAAAGAGGTGGCCGAAAGAAAGGTCAATTTCGGGAGGAGAGGTGTCCTGATACCCTCCTTTTGAAAGAGTTCAAGTCGTAGGCAGGAGGAAATACAGATGAAGGAAGATTGTTCCAGAGTTTACCAGCGTGAGGGATGAAAGAGTGAAGATGTTGGTTAACTTTTGCATAAGGGGTTTGGACAGTATAGGGATAAGCATGAGTAGAAAGTCGAGTGCGGCTGGGCCGCGGGAGGGGGGGAGGCATGCAGTTAGCAAGTTCAGAAGAGCAGTCAGCGTGGAAATATCGACAGAAGATAGAAAGAGAGGCAACATCGCGGCGGAATTTAAGAGGTAGAAGACTATCAGTAGGAGGAGGAGAGCTGATGAGACGAAGAGCCTTAGACTCCACTCTGTCCAGAAGAGCTGTGTGAGTGGAGCCTCCACACACGTGAGATGCATACTCCATACGAGGGCGGACAAGGCCCCTGTATATGGATAGCAACTGCGCGGGGGAGAAGAACTGGCTTAGACGATACAGAACGCCCAACCTCGAGGAAGCTGATTTAGCGAGAGAGGAGATATGAAGTTTCCAGTTGAGATTTTGAGTTAAGGATAGACTGAGGATGTTTAGTGTTGAAGAAGGTGACAGCTGAGTGTTGTCGAAGAATAGGGGATAGGTGTTTGGAAGATTGTGTCGAGTTGATAGGTGGAGAAGTTGCGTTTTTGAGGAATTGAAGGACACAAGGTTCCTTTTGCCCCAATCGGAAATGATAGCAAGGTCTGAGGTTAAGCGTTCTGCATCCTCCAGTCTGGAGTCGTGTACTTCCTGTTGAGAGGGTCTTCGATTGAAAGAAGATGAATAATGCAGAGCGGAGTCGTCGGCGTATGAGTGGAAAGGACAGTTTGCTATGGAAAGAAGATCATTGATGAATAACAGGAAGAGAGTGGGTGATAGAACAGAGCCCTGTGGAACGGCACTGTTGATAGGTTTAGGGGAAGAGCAGTGACCGTCTACCACCGCAGAGATAGAACGGCCGGAAAGGAAACTGGAGATAAAGGAACAGAGAGAGGGATAGAATCCGAAAGAGGGCAGTTTAGAAAGCAAAGACTGGTGCCAGACTCTATCGAAGGCTTTCGATATGTCTAGCGCAACAGAGAAAGTTTCACCGAAACGACAGAGAGAGGATGACCAAGAGTCAGTTATGAGAACAAGAAGATCGCCAGTAGAACGCCCCTTGTGGAATCCATACTGGCGATCAGATAGAAGGTTAGACGTGGAAAGGTGCTTTTGAATCTTCCGGTTAAGGACTGATTCAAAAGATTTAGATAGACAGGAAAGTAAAGCTATAGGGCGGTAGTTTGAGGGATTGGAACAGTCACCCTTCTTAGGCACAGGCTGTACAAAGGCATACTTCCAGCAGGAAGGAAAGATAGATATTGATAGGCAGAGACGAAAGAGTTTGACCAGGCAGGGTGTCAGCACAGAAGCACAGTTTTTAAGGACAATAGGAGGCACTCCATCAGGTCCATAAGCCTTCTGAGAGTTGAGGCCAGAGAGGGCATAGAAAACATCATTTGGAAGAATCTTAATAACAGGCATAAAGGAGTCAGAGGGGGGATGAGTAGGAGGAATATGCCCAGAATCGTCCAGGGTGGAGTTCTTACAGAAAGTTTGAGCGAAGAGTTCAGCTTTAGAGACAGATGAGACGGCAGTGCTGCCGTCAGGGTTAAGGAGAGGAGGGAAAGAGGAAGAAGTGAAATTGGAGGAGATATTTTTGGCTAGATGCCAGAAGTCACGGGAAGAATTAGAAGAAGCAAGGTGTTGACATTTTCTATTAATGAAAGAAGTTTTGGTAAGTCGGAGAATAGATTTGGCACGATTCCGGGCTGAAATGTAAAGATCAAAGTTAGCGGGAGTTCGAAGGCTCTGGAACCTTTTGTGAGCTGCCTCTCTATCTTTAATAGCACGAGAACAAGCATGATTAAACCAAGGCTTTTTAGCATGAGGAGTAGAGAAAGTACGTGGAATGTATGCCTCCATTCCAGAGACAATCACCTCTGTGATGCGCTGAGCACACACAGAGGGGTCTCTCTCCAGGAAGCAGTAATCATTCCACGGGAAATCGGAAAAGTACATCCTCAGGTCGTCCCACCGAGCTGAAGCAAAATGCCAGAAGCATCGCCTCTTCGGTGGGTCCAGAGGATGTACAGGAGCGATAAGACAGGATACAGAAATAAGGTTATGATCGGAGGAGCCCAACGGAGAGAACAGTTTGACAGAGTAAGCAGAAGGATTAGAGGTAAGGAAGAGGCCTAGAATGTTGGGCCTGTCTCCAAGACGGTCGGGAATACGAGTAGGGTGCTGAACCCACTGCTCTAGGTCGTTGAGGAGAGCAAAGTTGTAGGCTTGTTCACCAGGCTGGTCAGTGAAAGATGATGAAAGCCAAAGCTGGTGGTGAACATTGAAATCTCCCAAGATGGAGATTTCAGCAAAGGGAGAGTGAGTCAAGATGTGCTCCACTTTAGAGTTCAAATAGTCAAAGAATTTTACATAGTTAGTAGAGTTAGGCGAGAGATAAACAGCACAGATGTATTTAGTAATAAAATGACAATGAAGTCTTAGCCAAATGGTGGAAAATTCAGAAGAGTCAAGGTCGTGGGCACGAGAGCAAGTGTTGTCATTGCGCACGTAGGTGCAACATCCAGCTTTAGATTGAAATTTAGGATAGAGATAGTAGGAGGGAACAGAGTAGAGGTTGCTGTCAGTAGCCTCAGAAATCTGTGTTTCGGTGAGGAAGAGAAGGTGAGGTTTAGAGGAGGAGAGATGGTGTTCCATAGAATGAAAATTATTAGAACGAAGACCGCGAATGTTGCAGAAATTGATAAGGAGGAGGTTCGAGGAGTTATCAGGGCACTTCTCAAGTCGGCAGTCAGAAGGGGAGTCCTCCCTGTGGGAATTTATGGTCCCCCCCCCCAGGGCGGGGACTCCGAGGCGGTGTTTTCGTTAGCCATTTTGAATTTTGGAAAAAGGTGTGTGTGTTGTGTGAATGTAGTGTGGTGTAGAAAAAGAGAGGAACTGTCTTTTGAGAGCATGCTGAACTGCTCTCTGGTGTTGATGAGACAAAAGGGAAACGGTTAGTGAGGACATGGGAAGGGTCTTTGAAGGGCTTCAGCACCCTCCTCGCTTCCCATATATCCTCATCGGGAGTAGCTCACGCCCGTTCGGTAAGTGTTTTCCTACCTACTCCTCTTTTGCGCCTAAGAATTGAATATACAAAGCAGGAGAACGAAAAGTATAATGAAGATGGAGAGAATACAAGTAGTTAGTTACACAGGAAAAGGATGTAGCTGTTATTCTTAGAGGAGAGAGAGAGAGAGAGAGAGAGAGAGAGAGAGAGAGAGAGAGAATGGGTGGGATAGTTTAACAAAGGAACATGGAAAGGTTTGAAGAAGACAGACGAAGGATGGAATACAGTTTTCCACATCGAAGCTTTGAAAGGTCAAACAGCCTCGGCAAAGAGATCGTCAAATAAAAATAAATAAATAACTACAAAGCTACATAGGACAGCTGAGACTCGAAGCCCCAGGAGAGCAGCGCATTTCCGGCTGTGCTACGGTCTTTGTTCTCAGACGCCCCCGGTTCCCATATCAACTATTTCCAAAGGCCAAAAAGGAGGTCAGCAGGGGTTCTAATGCGTTCTTTTTAGGTTCATGGCACGGAAGAAAGGTCAAACTACAACCTGAGTTATAAAACTTCCCCTGGAAATGCCCAAAACTCCCTCGAAACCCTTGTCAAATACGTGTGCTTGGTAAAGGGGTTGGTATTCTCTGACGTTTTCGCCTCTCGCATCAGCTGTATTTCCAAAGGTCGAAAAGGAGATCAATGGGGTTTGCAAGGTTCTCTTTAGTTTCATGGTACAGAAGAGGGGTCAAGCTGCCGCCAGCCCGTAAAACTACTCGTGGAAATGCCCTAAACACCTGTATACGAAAGCTTTGTCTATTACGTGTGCTTGGACGCCGAAATTAATAGGGTTACGACAGGGTCATTCTTAAACATTTCGGAACACAAGCACACACATTTGACAAGGGTTTCGTAGGAGCTTCGGGCACTTACAGGGGTAGTTTTATGACCATTCTGGTAGTCTGACCCTTCTTCTGTGCCATGAACCTAAAAAAACACTCACTATAACCCGATTGATGTCCTTTTTCGGCCCTTGGAAATAGTTGATGTGAGAGGCGGAAGCGTCTGGGAATACCGACCTGTGACCTTACGTAAAATCCCAACAAGGAAAAGACACAATACTAACGTGATTCCGCTGATCTGCGTCTTCGTCGCCTGCGGCAGACCACCACCACCACCACCACCACCACTATCACCAGGAGTATCACCACCGCCACCACCGGCACCACTATCAGCAACACCACTGACGAAGACGAAGACGCAGATGTAGTGCTTTGGGTGGTGGTTGCAGGTGAGATACTGCCTGAAGGTGGCCTGAATGGAGGAGGCTTTTCGCAGATGTCCACAGGAGGGTGTGATGGCCTCGACACATTTACAAGACACGTTGTTCCTGGATGGTCACTTCTCCAATTTGAGGGCCCACGAGCCACAACACTCAAACCTCCAAGGGTCCACACACATGAGACATCATTATAGCGTGCACATGTCCTTCGGCAATAATCAGTAACCAGATCAAAGCGAATGAAGCAATATTCTAAACCAAGATTCCTCCACCAATAGTACATTGTTACGTTCACTTTCATCCACACCCACTTCTCTCCTGTGGCAGGGAAGCAAGGGTCAGCAGGGAACCAAGCTACGTGTTGAGCATTCCAATGATTTACTTTGACGCTGATCCCTCTAAAATCACTTCCCGGCTGCACGTACCCATCGCTCCGCACATCGTATCCTTCTGCATTGGAAGACATCACTTCGTCTTCTTCCGAGTATCCCACTTCTTTATCAGGGTAGCCACACCACTGCTGGGCCGAGGCTGGGTTGAGGGCGCCCCCAGCACCCAGAGCGAGCAAAGCAGCGACAATCACACCGGTCTGCACCATGGCGAGTGTATCTCTGTGTGTGGAGAAGCGAGCCAACGTGTTGAGCATGGGACAGGACATCCTCTCGACGACGTCTCGCACACACACGCTGTCATCTTTATTCACTGCTGCAACTATGAGGAGCTCGGGCCACCTAAGTAAAGAAAAGATTTTCCAACTTATACCACATTTTGGGAAATAATAACTCAATCTACGTAAAGCAAAACGGATAACACCTATTACTGTGTGGGCACCGAGCTCCCTCACGAGTTACTTCCCCTAATAACCCTAAGCGCTTACCCCATATACAGACTGTATAGCTCCTGTTTGTGTTTTGTTTTTTCCTTATCTATTGGCTGAAATACAATCTTTCTTTAAAATATATTAATAAAAGATAATGGTTTATAATTACAGCGCTCATGAATGAAAGTTTTATGTTGCCATCAACGGAAATCTTTATATATTGTCCACAGAGTCAACCTTTACAAATGAGTGTTTGGTAATTTCTCGACACTCCGTCACCCTCAGCCTTGCCCTCAGCCTTGTAAGATAAAGGTACAATGGGGACGCGTTATAGCCGCGCTCATCACAATCTCGCTGGCCCCAGAGCCTGCAGCGGGGAAGAGCCATTACCCCGGGACACAGGGCCAGTGTGACGTGCGGGTTATCACTGTTTATCTTCACAATGTTACCGTAGATGTTACACATCATCATGTCAGTTGTCTTTGTACAAACTCAATCCTGTTTTGTACTGCCATTAACCCGTCCGCTGCGACTGGCACGGATTTCGCCTTCACTGCTAGCCTGGCAACTTATACTATAGGTCTTTCTCTGCCTGTGTGGTGGATAGTGGAGTGTTTCCCATGTGGTATTGGGATGCTGGACTTCCCCTCCCAAGGTGCAGAACTTTATATTTTTCTTCATTCAATTGTAGCAGCCACTTTTTCTTACACTCCTGTAGCTTGGTGATGTCTTCTTGTAGGAAATCTGCTGTCGAGGGGTTAAATCCACATCATGTACATCCCACACAGGTGCTGGTGGTTCCCTCAGCCCAAGGAGACTTGAGCTTCCTGTCAGACACAGAAGACGCCCCTCGGCCTGCCCGGGCTCGCAGACACAGGCTGAGAACTGCCTCTAACCCCCCAGCAGGTCAGTAGCCCTCCACCTCCACCCCCTCAGTGATACACGCACTAAACTTGCCTCTAATTTATGTTGCCTCTTGTCTCATACTTATTTATAGAATATAAGAACACAAGTCTTTCACTCCAAGATGTGTTTTTGGAAAATATTAATGAAAGTACATTGACCTTACTAAGCTTTATATTTCTGCAATCCGTACATTGTGTTATCAATATTGGTTGCATATTATTTAAGCACCATCAGTGTAGAGCAGGATTAAAGTTTGTTGAGTTTGTTCCTGGATATGTACCGGAATGATTCTTAATGCTTTTCAATTACATTCAGGATCAGATACTGTGTGTGTTGCCCTTTGGTGTTCTGAAAGCTGAATCTAACCATTTGTCTTCTCTTTACTTTCAGCAGTTAAAAGAGAAGACGAGGCGCAGGTCCACCAGTAGCAGCCCCCCCCCCCCTCCCAATGCCTTAGGACGAGAAGTAACGCTCAGTGTGCCTTGCCCAACCAGTGGCCTTACACAATCAGGTACTCCTGGCTTCCTGCCCAGCCTTCCACCACTCCTTGAGGGGAGGACCCGGCCTTTGTTGAGTGGTTGTGCTGCTCTACTGCAGTAACATTATTAGCTGTCGTAGAGGTTGTGGGTCTACAGTAGCTGTGGGTTCTGCTTGTAGATGTTTTCCTGTTAGTAAGTCACTCTTGTATTTTGAAGATTGGGTGTCCAGCGGCTGACCTGTTTAGTGTAGTCATTGTTACATTGTGCCTTCCATGCTGTTCTGTGCAAAACAGTGGCTGTGTATTGTGCAGGACTATGCACATCAACACACCTCAGAGGCCACAGCCAAGGTTTACTACAAACAGATAACTTTGTTGTCTGTAAGACCTAAAGAAGATGTTTTATTATCAAGACAGTGGTTATTGTACAAGAGATCATCACAGGCAGATTCAGTGTGTAATGTTATAAAGCAGATACACATCCTGTGCTGCAGCAGAGCAATTATCTAGTCACACAAGGTCCTATACTTTTGTCTAGTCATATGTAGAACAGTTAGATACATGTACTAACCTAAGTATTGTTTATAAATAAGTACCTGAAGAGTGTATGCACTCACCCTTCTACATGTACTAACACCTTCACGGAGAACTTGCAGTAGTTTTATATAACAACATAACGGTGCTCCACATCAGGTCTGGAGAAGTAGTTACATGGGACAGTTTTATATAACAACATACAGGTGCTCCACATCAGGTCTGGAGAAGTAGTTACATGGGACAGTTTACAGCCAATACAGCAGTTTGTCAGCTCCCAAACCAAACACAGGATATAAAAAGGAGGAGGGAATTTTAGGAAACTTTATAGTAAATCTCTTTATTAGTACCTGGTATTGAGTATAAATAACGGATCATTGTGGGGAATATGGTTTGGTTTGGGCGCTGACAGTGACTGTGTTGGACTGTCGACCTGGCCAATAGACAGTAACATCTGTAAGGCAAACAAACCCTTCACAAGTGACTTATCTAACCCCTGACAGTTTACTTTTTATATATGTCAGGAAGTGGTGAGCAAGCATTATTAACTACTACAAAATCATAATACAAAAGGCCAAAGAAAGTGTTCATTCAATTCAACATGGAGATATTAAAAGTAAAACCGGTTAAATAGGTGACGAAATATATCACCTTGAGGAATGCCTCCTCTACCAGCCAAAACCTGCTGCAGCATTCATCAACCATTACATTTACTTGCTTACATTACATTTACCATCAACATTTACATTTTCTGGCTGCTGGAAAGTCACCATAATCAGAAACACGGCCACCAACACACCGTGACTTAACTTAACACAGGCAACACCCTGTAACACAAGGCTAAGTAACAATCCGGTGCACTAAGGTCACTATTCTCAAACACATCCTTCTCTTACCTCAGTCATTTCTAAAGGCCAAGGAAGAGGTTAAACACGTCATCTTGAGTGTTTCTTTACCTTCATGGCGCAGGAACTTTGCCAGACTACCACCAGGTCATAAAACTACTACCACTGGAAATGCCCACAAATCCCCTGAAAGTCTTGTTAAATGTGTGTGCTTGGCGCTGAAAGTTTACGATCATGACCCTAAGGCAGTGGGGCAAGGAACGGTGTGTGCTTGTTGCCCAGCGTCCAGGAAAGAGTTTGTGCTGCTGTCCAAGTGTTATCAGCTGTAATGATGCTGTTTGTGACCGTCTGTGTGCCTTTGGACAAGAAACAGATTATGCGGCAAACCAAAAGACTCCTAGTGGTAGTTTTCTTATCGGCACTGTCCCCTCCTATAAAAAGTACAGGAATTCAGGAACCTTACTTAAACTTACTTAAGCCTTACTTAATAACAGGACGCGGATTCAGTTGGTTCATGACAGTATCTAAGCTCCATAGTCAGCATGGTCAAGGTGAATTATAGGAATCTTTATTATACACATTACTTTTTTATCAAAGTGTGTCCTCTGGTGGTGCTGGTACGAGGGACACTGAGTGGTTCATTGAGACCATTTTCCACGACTACTGTCCCTTGTCGTTATATTATAGGAATCTTTATTATACAAACCAGTGTCTTCATCTATAGGTGTGTCCTCTGGTGGTGCTGGTACGAGGGACACCGAGTGGTTCATAGAGATCGTTCTCCACGACTACCGTCCCTTGCCGTTCCCATGTAGCACCAGGGTTGGCAGGTCCAGGGAGAGGTTCATACAGGTTGCTCTCCACGACGTATACTTGTTGCTGGTCATCCCTGTCTCTGGTGGGGTTTACAGGTCCAGGGAGAGGTTCATACAGGTTGTTCTCCACGACGTATACTTGTTGCTGGTCATCCCTGTCTCTGGTGGGGTTTACAGGTCCAGGGAGAGGTTCATACAGGTTGTTCTCCACGACGTATACTTGTTGCTGGTCATCCCTGGCTCTGGTGGGGTTTACAGGTCCAGGGAGAGGTTCATACAGGTTGTTCTCCACGATGTATACTTGTTGCTGGTCATCCCTGGCTCTGGTGGGGTTTACAGGTCCAGGGAGAGGTTCATACAGGTTGTTCTCCACGACGTATACTTGTTGCTGGTTATCCCTGGCACTGGTGGGGTTTACGAGGCCTCCGAGTGGTTCATACAGGTTGTTCTCGATGACATGGTCTTGTGTGGGTGTGGGTGGGTCAGGCTGGTGATGATACTGGACCCCCATCCCTGTTGATCAGTTGTTATAATAGTAATAGTAGTAGTAGTAGAAGTAGTAGTAGTAGTAGTAGTAGTAGTCAGGGTCAAAGGAGTAGTAGTAGTAGTAGTGGTAGAAATAGTAGTAGTAGTAGTAGTAGTAGTAGTAGTAGTAGTAGTAGAAGTAGTAGTAGTGGTAGAAATAGTAGTAGTAGTAGTAGTAGTAGTAGTAGTAGTATAATCAGTTTTTAATAATTTTACATACGTATTATCATTTCTAGTATCACACACACACACACACACACATCCGCTCCGCTAGCTTATACCGCTCCTGTAGCTCAATGGTTAAAGCGCCGTGCTGCAAGGCTACACGGCCAAACAGGCGGCGGTTCGAGCCCCGCTCTGGCCGGATTCTTTCCGAAGACTAGGAGTGGTTACTGTCCCCCCTTGAGCAAGGGGGATGGGGTGTGTGGTGTGTGAGGTCCTGGCAGTACCCAGAGATCGACGATAATGAGCACTTGCTCGTGTCGGGAGGGTACCGCTGGCGAAAGCGAGTCCAACTCGTGATCAGGCCGTGGTGAATTACACACACACACACACACACACACACACACACACACACACACTGATGCACATATTATGTTCCTGGTTTACGTAAATTATATGGTGGACAAATGAAGACCATGAGGAAAGTGGAAACTGAGAAGGACTTAAAAATGCTCCGGGATGATCCAGACGGGACTCACGAATGGAACCAGTCTTGGGAAACGAAATTCAGGGCAAGAAAAGCAAATTATTGGCCGACAGTTGTAAGAGGCATCACTGAACTATTCATTGGGAAACTGACGGATTACAAGAACGAGAGGGGAGTGTGGGAGCTAAATGGGTGGGGGGGGGGGGGGATTCAGCCTGATCTGTCACCCATAAGATACAATAACCAGGTCATCCGCGAGGCCTTTAAGCTGTAGACAGACTTGAGTGAATTTTTGCGAAGAGAGGAAAGAAAAAACATGATGGCTCTTTTGCGCCTTAGACTTGAATATACAAAGCAGAAGAACGAGAAGTGTAATGAAGATGGAGAGAATACAAGTAGTAAGTTACATAGGAAAAGGATGTGGCTGCTATTCTGAGAGAGAGAGAGAGAGAGAGAGAGAGAGAGAGAGAGAGAGAGAGAGAGAGAGAGAGAGAGAGAGAGAGAGAGAGAGAGAGAGAGAGAGAGAGAGAGAGAGAGAGAGAGAGAGAGAGAGATTAACAAAGGAACATGGAAAGGTTTGAGAAAGGCAGACGAAGGATGGAATACAGTTTTCCACATCGAAGCTTTGAAAGGTCAAACAGCCTCGGCAAAGAGATCGTCAAATAAAAATAAATAAATAACCACAAAGCTACATATGACAGCTGAGACTCGAAGCCCCACGAGAGCAGCGCATTTCCGGCTGTGCTACGGTCTTTGTTCTCAGACGCTCCCGGCTCCCATATCAACTATATCCAAAGGCCATAAAGGAGGTCAGCAGGGGTTCTAATGCGTTCTTTTTAGGTTCATGGCACAGAAGAAAGGTCAAACTACAAGCCGAGTCATAAAACTTCCCTTGGAAATGCCCAAAGCTCCCTCGAAAGCTTTATCAAGTGCTTGGACGCCGAAATTGATAAGGTTAATTAAGGTCATATTTTTAAACATTTAGGAACCCAAGCACACACATTTGACAAGGCTTTCGTAGGAGCTTCGGGCACTTCCAGATGTAGTTTATGACCCTTCTGGTAGTCAGTCTTCTTCTGTACCATGAACCTAAAAAACACTCACTATAACCCGATTGATGTCCTTTTTCGGCCCTTGGAAATAGTTGATGTGAGCGGCAGAAGCGTCTGGGAATACCGACCTGTGACCTTACGTAAAATCCCAACAAGGAAAAGACACAATACTAACGTGATGCCGCTGATCTGCGTCTTCGTCGCCTGCGGCAGACCACCACCACCACTATCACCAGGAATATCACCACCGCCACCACCGGCACCACTATCAGCAGCACCACCGACGGAGACGAAGATGGAGATGACGCAGGGGACGGGAAGGGATCTGTGGCTGTGGTTGTTGATGTCTTTTCCGTAGTGGTTGGGGTGGTGGTAATCGTGGTTGGGGTGGTGGTAGTCGTGGTTGGGGTGGTGGTAGTCGTGGTTGGGGTAGTGGATGTCGTGGTTGGGGTGGTGGTAGTCGTGGTTGGGGTGGTGGATGTCGTGGTTGGGGTGGTGGTAGTCGTTGTTGGGGTGGTGGTAGTCGTGGTTGGGGTGGTGGTAGTCGTTGTTGGGGTGGTGGTAGTCGTGGTTGGGGTGGTGGTTGTCGTGGTTGGGGTGGTGGTAGTCGTGGTTGGGGTGGTGGTAGTCGTGGTTGGGGTGGTGGTAGTCGTGGTTGGGGTGGTGGTAGTCGTGGTTGGGGTGGTGGTAGTCGTGGTTGGGGTGGTGGTAGTCGTGGTTGGGGTGGTGGTTGCCGTGGTTGGGGTGGTGGTAGTCGTGGTTGGGGTGGTTGGGGTGGTGGTAGTCGTGGTTGTAGTCGTGGTTGGGGTGGTGGTTGTCGTGGTTGGGGTGATGGAGGTCGTGGTTGTGGTTGTGGTTGTCGGAGTCGTGGTTGTGGTGGTGGTTGTAGGTGGGATAGTGCGTGAAGGTGGCCTGAATGGAGGGTTCTCACAGGTGTACTCAGAAGGGAGCGATGGACTCGACCCCACATTTACAAGACAATATGTTCCTGGATAACCACTTTTCCAGTTTGAGGGCCCATGAGCCACAACACTCAGACCTCCAAGGGACCGACATTCGCCACGCTCATGACGAGTGCATTTCCTTCGGCAATAATCAGTAACCAGATCAAAGATAATGAGGCAATATTTTATACCACGATTCCAGCCTTCGTGCTTTGTTACGTTCACTTTCATCCTCGCCCACTTCTCTCCTGTGTCAGGGAAGCAAGGGGCAGCAGAGAACCAAGCTAACTTTTGAGCATTCCCTTGATTTACTTTGACGCTGATCCCTGCAAAATCTCTCCCCGGCTGCACGAACCCCTCGGCCCACGGATTGTTTCCTACTGCAGTGAAAGACATCACTTCGTTTTCTTCCGAGTATCCGACTTCTTTATCAGGGTCGCCACAGTCCTGCTGGGCCGAGGCGGGGTTGAGGGCGCCCCCAGCACCCAGAGCGAGCAAGGCAGCGACAAGCACACCGGTCTGCACCATGGCGAGTGTATCTCTGTGTGTGGATAAGCGAGCCTACGTGTTCAGCATGGGACAGGATATCCTATCGACGACGTCTCGCACACACACGCTGTCATCTTTGTTCACTGTTGCAACTATGAGGAGCTCCGGCCACCTTAATTAAAGATTTTACAACTTATACCACATTGTTCCAAATAATAACTCACTCTATGTAAAGCAAAACGGATAACACCTAATGTGTGGGCACTACGGGTTCCCTCACGAGTTACTTCCCCTAACCCTCAGCGCGTACCCCACATACAGACTGTATAGCTCCTGTTTGTGTTTCGTGTTTTCCTTATCTATTGGGTTGAAATACAATCCTTCCTTAAAATATGTTAATAAAAGATAGTGGTTTGTAATTACAGCGCTCATGAATGACAGTTTTATGTTGCCATCAATTAGAATCTTTATATATTGCCTTAATCAGAAACACGGCCACCAACACACCGTGACTTAACTTAACACAGGCAACACGCTGTAACACAAGGCTAAGTAACAGTCCGGTGCACTAAGGTCACTATTCTCAAACACATCCTTCTCTTACCTCAGTCATTTCTAAAGGCCAAGGAAGAGGTTCAACGCGTCATCTTGAGTGTTTCTTTACCTTCATGGTGCAGGAACTTTGCCAGACTACCACCAGGTCATAAAACTACTACCACTGGAAATGCCCACAAATCCCCTGAAAGCCTTGTTAAATGTGTGTGCTTGGCGCTGAAAGTTTACGAACATGACCCTAAGGCAGTGGGGCAAGGAACGGTGTGTGCTTGTTGCCCAGCGTCCAGGAAAGAGTTTGTGCGTCTGTCCAAGTGTTATCAGCTGTAATGATGCTGTTTGTGACCGTCTGTGTGCCTTTGGACAAGAAACAGATTATGCGGCAAACCAAAAGACTCCTAGTGGTAGTTTTCTTATCGGCACTGTCCCCTCCTATAAAAAGTACAGGAATTCAGGAACCTTACTTAAACTTACTTAAGCCTTACTTAATAACAGGACGCGGATACAGTTGGTTCATGACAGTATCGAAGCTTCATAGTCAGCATGGTCAAGGTAAATTATAGGAATCTTTATTATACACATTACTTTTTTATCAAAGTGTGTCCTCTGGTGGTGCTGGTACGAGGGACACCGAGTGGTTCATAGAGATCGTTCTCCACTACTACCGTCCCTTGCCGTTCCCATGTAGCACCAGGGTTGGCAGGTCCAGGGAGAGGTTCATACAGGTTGTTCTCCACGACGTATACTTGTTGCTGGTCATCCCTGGCTCTGGTGGGGTTTACAGGTCCAGGGAGAGGTTCATACAGGTTGTTCTCCACGATGTATACTTGTTGCTGGTCTTCCCTGGCTCTGGTGGGGTTTACAGGTCCAGGGAGAGGTTCATACAGGTTGTTCTCCACGATGTATACTTGTTGCTGGTCTTCCCTGGCTCTGGTGGGGTTTACAGGTCCAGGGAGAGGTTCATACAGGTTGTTCTCCACGACGTATACTTGTTGCTGGTCATCCCTGGCTCTGGTGGGGTTTACAGGTCCAGGGAGAGGTTCATACAGGTTGTTCTCCACGACGTATACTTGTTGCTGGTCTTCCCTGGGTCCAGTGGGGTTTACGAGGCCTCCGAGTGGTTCATACAGGTTGTTCTCGATGACATAGTCTTGTGTGGGTGTGGGTGGGTCAAGCTGGTGATGATACTGGACCCCCATGACTGTTGATCAGTTGTTATAATAGTAATAAGTAATAGTAATAGTAGTAGTAGTAGAAGTGGTAGTAGTAGTAGTAGTAGTAGTAGTAGTAGTAGTAGTAGTAGTAGTAGTAGTAGTAGTAGTAGTAGTAGTAGTGGTAGTAGTAGTAGAAGTAGTAGTAGTAGTACTAGTAGTAGTAATAGTAGTCAGGGTCAAAGGAGTAGTAGTAGTAGTAATAGTAGTGGTAGAAGTAGTAGTAGTAGTAGTACTTAGTAGTATTAGTAGTAGTATTAGTAGTAGTAGTAGTAGTATGATCAGTTTTTAAAAGGTTTATATACGTATTTTATCATTTCTAGTATCACACACACACACACACACACACACACACACACACACACACACACACATACATCCGCTCCGCTAGCTTATACCGCTCCAGTAGCTCAATGGTTAGAGCGCCGTGCTGCAAGGCTACACGGCCAAACAGGCGGCGGTTCGAGCCCCGCTCTGGCCGGATTCTTTCCGATGACTAGGAGTGGTTACTGTCCCCCCTTGAGCAAGGGGGATGGGGTGTGTGTGGTGTGTGGGGTCCTGGCAGTGCCCAGAGATCGACGATAATGAAAATGAACTTGCTCGTGTCGGGAGGGTACCTGCTGGCGACAGCGAGTCCAACTCGTGATCAGGCCGTGGTGTATTACACACACACACACACACACACACACACTGTTGCCCATAATATGTTCCTGGTTTACGTAAATTATATGGTGGACAGAAATGAAGACCTTGAGGAAAGTGGAAACTGAGAAAGACTTAAAAATACTCCGCGATGATCCAGACGGGACTCACGAATGGAACCAGTCATGGGAAACGAAATTCAATGCAAAAAAAGCAAATTATTGGCCGACAGTTGTAAGAGGCATCACTGAACTATTCATTGGGAAACTGACGGATTACAAGAACGAGAGGGGAGTGTAGGAGTTAAATGGTGGTGGTGGGGGGGTGACTCAGCCTGATCTGTCACCCATAAGACACATTAACCACATCATCAGCAAGGCCTTTAAGCTGTAGATAGACTTGAGTGACTTTTTGCGAAGAGGTGAAAAAACACGAAGGGTCTTTTGCGCCTTAGACTTGAATACACAAAGCAGGAGAACGAAAAGTGTGATGAAGATGGAGAGAATACAAGTAGTTAGTTACACAGGAAAAGGATGTAGCTGTTATTCTGAGAGAGAGAGAGAGAGAGAGAGAGAGAGAGAGAGAGAGAGAGAGAGAGAGAGAGAGAGAGAGAGAGAGAGAGAGAGAAAGAGAATGGGTGGGATAGTTTAACAAAGGAACATGGAAAGGTTTGAAGAAGACAGACGAAGGATGGAATACAGTTTTCCACATCGAAGCTTTGAAAGGTCAAACAGCCTCGGCAAAGAGATCGTCAAATAAAAATAAATAACTACAAAGCTACATAGGACAGCTGAGACTCGAAGCCCCAGGAGAGCAGCGCATTTCCGGCTGTGCTACGGTCTTTGTTCTCAGACGCCCCCGGTTCCCATATCAACTATTTCCAAAGGCCAAAAAGGAGGTCAGCAGGGGTTCCAATGCGTTCTTTTTAGGTTCATGGCACAGAAGAAAGGTCAAACTACAACCTGAGTCATAAAACTTCCCCTGGAAATGCCCAAAACTCCCTCGAAACCCTTGTCAAATACGTGTGCTTGGTAAAGGGGTTGGTTTTCTCCGACGTTTTCGCCTCTCGCATCAGCTGTATTTCCAAAGGTCGAAAAGGAGATCAATGGGGTTTGCAAGGTTCTCTTTAGTTTCATGGTACAGAAGAGGGGTCAAGCTGCCGCCAGCCCGTAAAACTACTCGTGGAAATGCCCTAAACACCTGTATACGAAAGCTTTGTCTATTACGTGTGCTTGGACGCCGAAATTAAAAGGGTTACGACAGGGTCATTCTTAAGGATTTCGGAACCCAAGCACACACATTTGACAAGGCTTTCGTAGGAGTTTTGGGCACTTCCAGGGGTAGTTTATGACTCTTCTGGTAGTCTGACCCTTCTTCTGTGCCATGAACCTAAAAAACACTCACTGTAACCCGATTGATGTCCTTTTTCGGCCCTTGGAAATAGTTGATGTGAGAGGCGGAAGCGTCAGGGAATACCGACCTGTGACCTTACGTAAAATCCCAACAAGGAAAAGACACAATACTAACGTGATGCCGCTGATCTGCGTCTTCGTCGCCTGCGGCAGACCACCACCACCACCACCACCACTATCACCAGGAATATCACCACCGCCACCACCGGCACCACTATTAGCAGCACCACCGACGAAGACGCAGATGACGCAGGGGACGGGAAGGGATCTGTGGTTGTGGGTGTTGATGTCTTTTCCGTAGTGGTTAGGATGGTGGAAGTCGTGGTTGTGGTTGTTGTAGTCGTTGTTGGGGTGGTTGTAGTCGTGGTTGGGGTGGTGGTTGTAGGTGGGATAGTGCGTGAAGGTGGCCTGAATGGAGGGTTCTCGCAGATGTACGCATCGGTGGGCTGTGGAGTCGACACCACATTTGCAAGACACGTTATTCCTGGATGGTTCCTTCTCCAATATGAGGGCCCATGAGCCACAACACTCAGATTTCCAATTAACTGACATACGCCATGGCTATCACATGTCCATTGGCAGTAATTTGTGCTCAGCTGGAAGCGAGCGAAGCATACATAAGGATATGAATTGTGAGTCGACGGTGTTTTCCTGTAGTATAAGTACTTTACCTCCACTCTCAGCGGCACCCACTTCTCTCCTGTGTCAGGGAAGCAAGGGTCAGCAGGGAACCAAGCTACGTGTTGAACATTCCCTTGTTTTACTTTGACGCTGATCCCTCTAAAATCACTTCCCGGCTGCACGTACCCCGCGCTCCACAGATTGTATCCTTCTGCACTGGAAAACATCACTTCGTCTTCAGAGTACCTCACTACTTGATCAGGGGCGCCACAGACCTGCTGCTGGGCCGAGGCAGGGTTGAGGGCGCCCCCAGCACCCAGAGCGAGCAAGTCAGCGACAATCACACCGGTCTGCACCATGGCGAGTGTGTCTCTGTGTGAAGAGAAGCGAGCCTACGTGTTTTTTTTTTTTTTTTTTACAACAAAGGGCACACAAAAAAAGAAAACAATAATAAAAAAAAGCCCGCTACTCGCTGCTCCTAAAAAAGAAACAAAAGAGGTGGCCGAAAGCAAGATGGGACAGGATATCCTCTCGACGATAACAGGACGTCTATAGGTCACACAGAGGTAAACACACAGGCTGCCATCTTTGTTCAGTGTTGCAACTATGAGGAGCCCGGCCAAGCCACCTTAAAGAAGAGATTTTACCACTTATATCACGTTCTGAGGGATAACAATTAACTCAGTCTATTTATCTAAGGCATAATGGGTAATATTGTATGGGCACTTCCCCCCCCCCTTGAATCTCCTCATATAGGCTACATACTGCTGTTTGTTTTTTTGTTTGATTTTCCTCATCTATCCTCTATCTCATCTGTCTATCGTTATCTATCGTTATCTATCGTTACCTGTCTACTTCTTACTTATCTATCGTTATCTTTCCTCAAAATATATCAATAAAAGGTAATGATTTAGTTGTAGAGTTATATTTCTTCGGGAATGAAGGTGTTACAGATCACCAACAAGAATCTTTAATATTGTCCACAGAGTCAACCTTTACAAATGAGTGTTTGGTAATCACTCGACACTCCCTCACCCTCAGCCTTGCCCTCAGCCTTGTAAGATAAAGGTACAATGGGGTAGCGTTATAGCCGCGCTCATCACAATCTCGCTGGCCCCAGAGCCTGCAGCGGGGAAGAACCATTACCCCGGGACACAGGGCCAGTGTGACGTGCGGGTTATTACTGTTTATCTTTACAAGCTTATTTTATCCAACAACCAAATCAACAAAACAGAAGTTAACCTTTCCAGGAGCGCTACAAGTTCGCCTGTCTATTCACTGCTTTGGCCGCTTCTTCGCTCAGAACATATCGGATTCAGCGAGGCATGGAAAACATATTATTTTGCCCTAGTGAACAAAGTTTTCATGTGTCACAGCGTGGAAAGCGAAGTTTAAGCAGTGAAAAAAATAAACTTGAATCACAAATGTGCAGTGAAAAATACCGTCTGTTCGTAAGTTTGTTCCCATCTAGGTCAATATTCTCAGGTTTATGTGAGCGCGTTAACAAGAGCTTAGGGGTATCAGTGTAGAGGCAAAATGACTGAGAATTGTATTATCAAACGCTTCAGGTTTTTGTTACGACTATTTTTTAAGGTCAGAGAGGAGCTACGTCGAGTTGTCACGAGTGTTTTATCCCGTTCACAGCGCGGAGGCCTTACAAAACTACCGCCGGGCTCAGGAAACCACCCATGGGAACCCCGACAACTTCTGCGAGCCTTTCGAAATTGATCTACTAAGCCTTCGAAGGGTTATTAATATGGAGCTACGTTGGTTTTCATGAGTGGGTTTCCCGTTCACAGCGCGGAGGCCTTACAAAACTACCACCGGGCTCAGGAAACCACCCAACCCTGGAAACCCCGACAACTTCTGCGAGCCTTTCGAAATGGATGGACTGAGCCTTCGAAGAGTTTGATAATGCAGACCTATGTGTAGAAGCAAGGTGACTGATATACCACGGCCTCGACCTTTTTTTTCTGCGCCCACTCCTGTGAGCCATCATATCTATCGTCCACATTACAATTCAAGCTTTATTTATAACTACGACTGTTAACTAGAATTACAGTACAGTTCAACCTACACTTCAGTCGATCTCCGAGTGGTATCTCCAAAACCAGTGTGTGGCAACCCCCCTGCAGCCAGTGAGTCGAATCTCCTCATGAATCGTGCGAAACCGTTCCCCTTCTAAGGGGATGAATCATCCACCACCGGGCAACCCTTACAATGATGTGCTTAAACGTACATGCTTTCTGTAAGGTTCTATAGTACTGTGCTAACTGCCAAAGGGAAGATCGTGGTCATTTTGGGAAGATTCACGTTTAACAACTAGACACACACACACACACACACACACACACACACACACACACACACACACACACACTATTGCTACAATAAACGTTCTGTGCGATTCCAAGGTATTGTGAAGATAAGTCAATGATTATAATTCAATAACATTTAATTTAATTTAAATACTTATTGTTGATTAAAATAATAATATAGTAAAATAATAAGGCCATGTAAACGTATTTCATTTTGCTCGAGGGTCAAAATAGCTTGGTTTAGAGAATACTGTAGGAAAATGCACACGTCTTCAACATATTATAATGACATTGGTACCCATGAAAATGAAGACTGTGCAGCCTTATACATTGGGCTATTAAGTAAAGATGCACTTATAACCCAACCTAGAGGAGTTCCTAGCTGAAGACCCTTCACATGAGCAAATAGTAACCTAACCTATCACCGCTGAAATAGTAATATTTCCCCGCATCTTAAAATCTCATAAACGAGTAATAATAATGGAAACGGTTACCAGAGTGATGATTAGCAAATACAATATAAACAAATAATGTGTTAACCTTTAGAGTGAGTTGGGTGTGATTCTAGAGTTTTACCAAGACAGGTATGGCTCACCAAAAGCTAGCTTCTGTTCATTAAACTCTCGTAACACGTCCAGTCTCTTAGACTGTGGCCTTGATGAGACTGTGAAATATCCATTGTGGGTCTGTAATAACAGCTAGAGCCCTGTGGGAGAGATCACACCCAATAATTTTGGCCACAAGGGCCACACCTTCCCTCATCAGCTTCGATGGCAGGACCTGATGTGAACGATTGTCTCAATCCTCGTAGCTGTGCCTCTCTCACAATGATTTCCAATTTTCCATTGACAGTACAAAGGGAGGGCGGTTATGACAGCAAGACACACACAATGGCAGTGTGTGTGTCTTGCTGTCATAACCGATGGTTTCCTCCCAAGACGACTGACTGTTAGCACACCTCTGTCTTCTCAGCGGCCTTGCAGTTAAATTATACACTTTGTATCCCCTCTGTGGCATGTTGCTACAGCCGAAGGCTAGGCAGCAAGGCATTGTTACATTACAAAGCAGCCGAATCCGCTTCCAAAATAGGTAAAATTATGTTTTTATTACTTCAGTACAAAGTTGGCGCGGTGCTCCAAGGGCCAAAAATGGCGCCCAGCAGCCTTATACACAGTGCCGCCTATGTCGAGACTCTCTCTATCAAGGGACTCTAGTCAAGTCTTGCGACAGTCGTGACGACTGTCGGAGCTATTTTTCAAATTTTTACCGTTTCCTATCGGCACAGTCGTCGGTGCCGACTACTTCAGAATAATGAGGGACTGTCGTGACGACAGTCTTCGCCTAATGAAGGACGTTCTTGACTGTCGGCTCAGAAATATTGGCTAACAATGCCGCCATCAGGGAATTTATATTCTCATTTTACAATCACGACCACAACAACTTCTGGGCATGGTTACGTTTTACTGTGACTGGCACAAATTTGGGAGCCGCACGGCACGCACGCACTCCTGCTGCCTCTCTCTTGTGTTGAATGGCACAGCTAGGGTTGCCACCTGAGGTCAGAAAAGTGTGGAATGTGACATCTCACTCTCCAGTACGGAATGGATCCATATTTAAAGGAACGGCTGGCAACCCTAAAATTTCTCGAGCATGCAATGAGTGACAGCCGCAGCACGCTGCTGGTGGAGGCAAGAGGGAGGGGGGAGGGACGTTACGTCTCGTATTCTCCACGTATTTTAGGACGAACCTTGACAAATTTTACGGACTGGTTTTGTGATTAACCGAAAAATGCGCTCACTACAATTTTAAGATACTGAATTGCATCTGCTTGACCATTCCGATAACAAAATACGGAACAAATGCCGTTCCGTATTGGTTAAAAACGAAACGCTACATTTCATTCTCGAATACAGGGCGATTCCGTATTTTAAGGAACGGCAAGGCTGCCGCCAAGACAGTCGCGAAGACCGTCGGCCAACTCCTTGGCGAGTGTCGGCCAGCTGGTCGGCCAACCAGTTGACAGACAATCTGCAAGACTATCGTCAAGACCTCTGCGACTGTCGGCCAATCGGTCGGCAGATTCGTGGTTGTCATAGACATGGCGCCATTTCAAAAATTGGCCGTTGAGACTCGTCTTGAGACTAGTTGGCCGAATGTCCCAGACAGTCAGCAATCATGGTAGCCGACACCAAGACGCCAAAAAAATTCTTGGAGCGTGGGAGCCAACTTGTCAAATGCAGAAGTCGCTAGGTTGTCGTGGCCCAGAGTCGGCACAGTGCCCCGTTCACGATGTAGAAAAGTAAATTGAGACTGCACCAAATTTTTCTTCACCAACGTTGTAGTGCGAGAATGGAATAAGCTCCCACCTCCAGTGGTCCAGTGTAACACGACTGACTCCTTTAAAAACAAGCTCGACCGTCACTTCCTTGAACTTAATATTAACTAGAGTTGAAATGCAACGTTTTGGAGACATCTGATTAATGTACAATCACTCAGATTTAAGGACAGACCACCTAGTCTGGAGTCTGGACCATGGGCTCTGTGTGGTCTGGATTTCTATGTAAATCTATGTAAATCTCTCTCTCTCTCTCTCGTAGTCTATCTTGATTTCCAGAAAGCGTTTGATAAAGTCCCGCATCATAAATTACTTTACAAATTAAAGCAAATAGGTATTGACGGTCAGGTAAACCAATGGATCGCGAATTGGTTGAGCAACAGACAACAAAGAGTAGTGATTGACGGATTTAACTCAGAGTGGGCGCCTGTCACTAGTGGCGTCCCTCAGGGCTCGGTTCTTGGCCCAGTGCTCTTCATTATTTACATCAACGACGTGGATGTTGGACTCAATAACCGCATTAGTAAATTTGCAGACGACACAAAGATTGGTAACTCGGTTCTCACTGACGAAGACAGGCAAAGCCTCCAAGAGGATTTGCACAAAATTTCAGCTTGGTCGGATAGATGGGAGATGCCCTTTAACGTAGACAAGTGCCAGGTCCTTCAAGTTGGAACGAGGAATAAAAAGTTTGATTACGAAATGCGCGGCGTTAAACTCAAAAGCGTTCAATGCGTCAAGGACTTGGGGGTCAAAATCGCGTCAAACCTCAAATTCTCACAGCAATGCATCGATGCAGCAAATAAAGCGAACAGAATGTTGGGCTTCATTAAAAGAAACTTTTTATTTAAGAATAAAGATGTAATAATCCCGCTCTACAACAGTTTAGTCAGACCCCACTTGGAATATGCGGTACAGTTTTGGTCTCCCCACCATGCAAAGGATATTGCTAAATTAGAAGGTGTTCAGCGTCGGGCAACAAAAAGTATCCCTTCCTTGCGCAACAAATCCTACGAAGAAAGGCTTTCTACCCTTAACATGTTCTCTCTTGAGAAACGTCGCCTCCGAGGAAAACTGATCGAATGTTTTAAAATACTTAATGGTTTCACGAATGTAGACAGATCAACATTGTTTATGATCGATGACACTTTGCGCACGAGGAACAATGGCGTAAAACTCAGATGTAGACAAGTAAATTCAGACTGCACCAAATTTTTCTTCACCAACGTTGTAGTGCGAGAATGGAATAAGCTCCCATCTTCAGTGGTCCAGTGTAACACGATTGACTCCTTCAAAAATAAGCTCGACCGTCACTTCCTTCAACTTAATATCAACTAGAGTAGAAATGCAACGTTTTGGAGTCTTCTGATTAATGTAAAATCACTTAGGTTTAAGGACAGACCACCAAGTCTGGACCATGGGGCCTGTGTGGTCTGATTTTCTATGTAAATCTATGTAAATATCTCTCTCTCTCTCTCTCTCTCTCTCTCTCTCTCTCTCTCTCTCTCTCTCTCTCTCTCTCTCTCTCACACTCTCTCTCTCTCTCTCTCACACTCTCTCTCTCTCTCTCTCTCTCTCTCTCTCTCTCTCTCTCTCTCTCTCTCTCTCTCTCTCTCTCTCTCTCTCTCTCTCCTCTCCTCTCTCTCTCTCTCTCTCTCTCTCTCTCTCTCTCTCTCTCTCTCTCTCTCTCTCTCTCTCTCTCTCTCTCTCTCTCTCTCTCTCTCTCTCTCTCTCTCTCTCTCTCTCTCTCTCTCTCTCTCTCTCTCTCTCTCTCTCTCTCTCCTCCTCCTGTCCTCCTCATACTCCCGGTAGGTCACCTCACACACCACCACGCCGTCGCCCACCCACCACGGCACCGCTATCACACTGCCCCACAGAAAGGTGTGAACGTGGTTATGGTTGTCAGGGTGGAGGAAGAGCTTGCAAGAGGAACACCTGGAGGGGCTGTGGTGGCATAGGTTGTGGAGGGTGTTGTGGCGTTAGTACTGTACCTAGGAGGTGTTAGTGTTGTTGTGGTGGTGGTGGTGATGGTAGTGGTTGTAGTGGGTGTTGTGGTGTCAGGTGGTGTTGTTGTTGTGGTGTTGGTGGTGATGATGGTAGTACTTGAAGGTGCTGTTGTTGTTGTGGTGGTAGTGGTGCTTGGGGTGGTGGTGGTAGTACCTGGAAGTGCTGTTGTTGGTGTCGTTGTGGTGGTGGTGGTGGTGGTGGTGGTACCTAGAGGTGGTGGTGTTGTGGTGGCAGCGGTGGTGGTGGTAGTACTTGGAGTTGTTATCGTTGTTGTTGTTGTGGTGGCGGAGGTGGTGGTGGTGGTGGTAGTACTTGGAGTTGTTATCGTTGTTGTTGTTGTGGTGGCGGAGGTGGTGGTGGTGGTGGTGGTATTGATGGTGGTGGTGGTACTTGGAGTTGTTATCGTTGTTGTTGTTGTGGTGGTGGTGGTATTGATGGTGGTGGTGGTACTTGGAGTTGTTATCGTTGTTGTTGTTGTGGTGGTGGTGGTATTGATGGTGGTGGTGGTACTTGGAGTTGTTATCGTTCTTGTTGTAGTTGTTGTGGTGGTAGTACTTGAAGTTGTTATCGTTGTTGTTGTTGTTGTTGTTGTTGTTGTTGTAGATTTCATTATGCGCTTTGGTTGGAGGAAAAATGCGCTTTCGTGACTTTTTATGGGGTGTCTGCGCTTTGAAACCACCCCCTCGCGCTTTAGTATCGCAACACTGCGCTTTAGTACCGCGTTGCGCTTTCGCACCCACCCTCAGATTTGATGTGTTGCGACCTGCACTTCAGTATCGTTTTGTCGAGGTTCCAGCTACTATTTTCAGCGAGCCAATCACAAGCCGAGAAATTGTTGCAGCGCTGTTCCTGCCACGCGGTGGCCGCCATTACGCCTTCTTCATGCATATCTTCAGCAGTAAAAACTATGGTAAGTCACCCATAATTACTGTGTATTCGTAGTGATAGAATGAAGATGAACTCATAGGAGATGGTAAAGGTAAAGTGGGTGCATACGCAGTGGCTGCGCATAGCTGCGGTGCCCATCTCCGTCCCATTAGCCCTTGGAGCCTGTGGTGGGTAAGAACCCGCTATCCCGGGACACAGGGCTGGTATGACATCCGGGATATCCACAGTTTACCTTCCCCAGGTTTCCCCAGGTACCCATTTATCGACCAACCCGAAAGGGATGATGAACAGCTGGGTGGGCTGTGCGCCGACTGCCCAGGCCGGGATTCGAACCGGGCCCGCATATTCGTAGCCAGACATGCTGACCACTGCACCACGGAGGCGCTTGGAGGAGATGAACATTAAGATAATTCAGTATTTAGATTGTCGGTTAGCTCCATGACCGTCATTGTACTGAATAAGCCACAGCATGTCACGCTTCCCCTGCAGGCATGCTTTCATAATAGTAAAACCAACGCAACCACACAGGAGATGGACATGTAGAGAATATAAATGTTGGTTCCCATGACAGTCATTTGTACCGTCCACGCCACTCAAGTATCACAGCATTCTACCTTAGTTTCCTAGCTCTATGGGCGTGGAGGTAGCTCCCCCACCTTGTTAAGGCCTTTCAAGCAAGTATGAAGAAGTTAAATGTTTTAAAATAGGGTAGCACCAATCTGCAGGTATGCCAGTCCATTATTAGTAGGGTCAATTAGAGCGTTAAGGGATATGACTGAACTATGTACCTTATGCAGAAATAATTATATATGGCCTGAGTTTATTGGTGCTAGGAGTAATACTTGAAGTGTGTAGTCACTGTAGTGATTAAAAGGAAATTGTTAAATTGATAACAAGGAAGGAAGGCAGGAGGGAAGATGTGTTAGGGGTTAGTCTTGGAAATGGTAAAGGAATATAGAGCTGATTTGAAGAATGAGATAAACTCCATAGCAACAACCTGATCAGGCAGGGAATTCTCCAGACTGATAGACCTAAGTGAGTTTGAGCAACCTTGTACCTGTGTTCAGTGTTTCATGGCCCCCTATAATTTTACTATGCCTGGTGCCCACACAAATAAAAATTAAATAAATAAACAACTGTCCTCTCCATGGTGTCCCTTTATTATAACCAATGCCACTGCCCATCTAGCTCTATGTCCCACAGTGTGTGAAGACAGCCTTTATAAACAGTTTAAAAGGTATAGATAGATAAGTTCGTTCACTTATGTTCCCCTCACCCTAAAACCCCACTTATCCAACAGGGAGCTTCTTAGTGATAGAGAGGGAAACAGTTATGAAGTAGTGGGTCAAGGGGAAGGAGCCCCTCCCTTGTATGTAATAGCTCATTTTTACTGTAGATGGATAACAAATTTTTATAGGGGTTGTGCTATTCTACAATTAATTATAGTTCAGGTTTGGTTTCATCATTTGTGTTGTGTTTTATGTCAAATTAATTCCTTCTTTATTTACAGGTTACTGGGACAAACAGCTTGACTGATTTGTTGACCAAGACTGTTTGTAGTTTGGGCTTTGTTCAACCATAAACAAAGGATGGCTGAACAACTATGTCCCCTGGATCTTTCAACTAAACCTCTTTCAGGTTTAGCCATGAAGCTGCCTAAAAGTGCACCTTATAACATGCCGAAGACTGTTATAAAGGTGAGTATGATTTTGCATTATTGTCTTAGTACATTCTACACAAATATTTTTTTTATACTAAAAAGTCTATTTCCACTCAAACTATCTGATGCCTCAGAAGATACTCATAAGAATTAAATTTTCTCAATGGAGCTCCTGCCAGGAAAACTACAGAAATAAATAGGAGATGAGCACTCTAGTGTTGACCCAAAGGGTATCCCAAGACCCAAAACTCTGAAAATGCTTACCTCTACTACTCCTGTGCATTACATTGCTTTCCCCTCCTCCTAAGAGCAATTTACATGTATTTATGATAGTCTAAAATTTATTTTCTTCCTTGATAAGCTCACCACTCTCTGAGAGAACATGAGGTATCCTACAGTCTCGGGGCAACTCCTTTTCCCTTCCTGGACCTGCAGGTCTAAGTGTAGGTCTACGCTGCCACCTCTCTGATGCCTTGTCCTGATAGATACTTGTAAACACATGGGTTTTATCTTTTGTAATATTCAAATTTTGTCAATGAACCTGCTGGAACTCAAACTTGGTGTGCAGGAATGGGAGGTGAGCACTCTAGAGTCAACCCAGAGGGTAGCCCTAAGCCCAAGGCTCTGGAAATGCTTATCTTTACTACTGTGTATTATAATTTTATTGCTACTAAAAGACAAAGCGTTGTACACCTCCATTTTTAACAAGCAATATTTTATTAATACTCTTTTGGACAGGCCTCTTCGTTGTTGTGGATTTAGAGCAAAACCTCTTAAAGACAGAGTAGGCAGGCTGAAGGTTGTTAGCCTTTAGACTACTCTCAACATCCTCAGCAAAAGTTCCTGGTATACCTCTCCTTATCCTTTCGTAGAAGTGACACAGTGGCACACTCCTGTTTCAGCTGAGTTTCCTGCTACTCAGACAGCACAAATTTTCTCAACCATTTTCACTAATCTTTCTGGTTCTCTTTGCCTTCAAAAGCCCATCTTACAGCATCACACAGTACTCTGACATATACCTACCCTAAGCATGATACAATCTTTTTCCATATTAACTGTAAATTGCTGAAGTTGTAGGTCTCCCCAACCTAAAGCCAAACTGACCATAGTCAATTTTAAATTATCTTTTCTGTATTTGTATTACTTATTTTGTTGCAGTCAGAAATATTTATTCCCATTATTATCATAGTTAGTAATGATAATGAAAAAATATTAATACCGTACAGCTTCTAGCATTTAAACACAACATAACATTTTTATAAATTTATTATGCCTGACTCTGTTAGCTGTTAACACTTAGAATTTATCCTTTCATTAACACAATTGAACTCTTGAGTTATTATAGCATAATTTCTCTTAATTTACAAATATTTCCTCCCATACTTTAAGTTCTTGGGTTTAAAATTTTCTGCATTATATATATATATATATATATATATATATATATATATATATATATATATATATATATATATATATATATATATATATATATATATATATATATATATATATATATATATATATGGTAAAATTTTCATATGGATGTATTATTTTTTTAATAGTTTCAAAGGATGTGCATTGTTTTTACCACACAATTAAATGCAATCTTATCCAGAAAAACCATGAAACTAACCTAAATAAAATTTGCAGGTATCAATGAAGTCAAGATCCCATTCCTGCGAGCCACACAGTGACAAAATAAATGACCACAGGACATATCTCCCAAGCCAGCATGTGGAGGTAAATGAATAATTAGATGTTGCTGAGTCCAGGCCCCTCACTGACAGGGAATCAATATATAATTTGAAAATAAAATTACTTTATAATCAAGCTTGCTTAGTGGTTAGCACTTCATAGTTACTAAGCCATGAGTGCAGGTTCAAGTCCCAGATTTGTTAGTGGGTTCATTCTCATTAAGGCACAATGCTCAAGTATGCAGATGACCACTCTTCAGCTATCTACACTTGCAACTTCCTGGAGTTCCTTGAGCTTAATGAATGTGACTCTTTCCCATTGCTGCCAAAACCAACTATGCGAATCACATATTATTTTATGGTTATTTGACTAATTTATACCATCTCTAGATTTCAATTTATTACTCACACTTAAAAAGTAAAACTTGAGGGCTTAAACTCCTTTAACGTAATTTAATTTTCATGCATTAAAACAGGGAATCAATATATAATTTGAAAATAAAATCACTTTATAATCAATCTTGCTTAGTAGTTAGCACTTGATAGCTACTGTTACCATAGTTACCAAAGCTTCATTTAAACAATAGCCTTCTAATATATTGCACCTCATTTACAATTTTACAATGTAAGTATAATTATAGTTCCATAATTATACTTGAATTATTTATAATTATGCTCCTATGTGTAATTATACTTGATTTTATTAAGTTTTTGAAATAATATACCCAACCATCACACCAATCACTGGACAGGTTTTGCTCTTTCAGTATGTCCTATTTCATACCCTGATTCAAATGTGACTTTACATGACTAATCAGAATTATGCTGCAGGTGGAGGTAAATGTTGAAGAGCTAGCTCCACCTGAGGCCTCTGCTACCCTTGAAACAGTCTATCAACCTGAAGAAACTTTTCTCCCAATTGAAGACCCGAAGCCCCAGGAGATTATTCTAAATGTTGAGAACTCGGCAGAGGTCTTGCCTTGTGATGGATTAGTAGATGTACTTTCCTAACAGTAAAAAAGCAGAGGGAAAAATCTAATTGCCCAGCATGCAAAAAAACTAGTTCACCTGCCTCGCCACCTAGTGAGAGTACATGGATGGTCCACAGATAGAGCTAAAAAAATATCATGCATCATGGGAACAAGAAAATACAGAGGGCTCTTTACAAGAAAAGTTAGGAAAACGTGTACAGTCAAGAACTGCTATGCACAGGTTACTCGATTGGGTCAGCACATGAAGAGGGTGCATGGGATATGCCTCCAACCTGAAGCATTCTATTCCCAAGCCTCATCTGAGAACACCCCACTAGAAAATACCGAATTTGAGTTACAAGATAAAGTAAAGCAAAGATTGAGTTCTGGTACAGGCAGTACAGATGAAGAAGAGATAGACTACACAGACAATAGTGATGTTGTTAGTACATATTGGAAAGAAATACTCCTTAACTATGAAATTTTTTGAAAGGTCCTGCTGGAGGGTCACTAGAAATGAAAACAATATCATATAACATAGGCAGGTTGAAAATAGTGATAGCAGATCTAGAGGCAAATAATGTACAAGAACTGCTGGTGGAAGAAAACTTTGGAAGTACTTTGGTAAGAAAAAACTGAAAAGACTGGAAATCACAAACAATAATAACATACCTCGCTAGTCTGAAAAAGTTCTTTGCATACGTTTCAAAGAAGAGAAAAACCCTTTCTCTGAATCTGAGGTCACAGATGCAGAACACCTATGCAACATTATGCCTGGGTGGTCCTAGCTATTACAAAATGTGTGGAGAGGAAAAAGGTGTAAGAGAAAAGAACAAGAGCAGTTGTTGTTAAATAGTGATAAATTAGATAAATTCTATTCATCAGAAGAATATAAAGGAGCAGTGAAAATAATAGAACAACTTGATGACAAATATGTACCAAAAAGAAATGACATTTCATTGGTAAGGAATATTTTGATATTTATGGGACTAATAAAAAATGCAAAAAGAGGAGGTGTTTTTGCAGAGCTACGGGTCAGTGAATTTCTCCAAAGAGAACGCATTGAAGACCGCGTGGTCATCAGCATTGGAAAACATAAAACAAGTTTCACTCATGATGAAGCAAACCTGGTCCTCACTGAAACTGAAAATTCCTATTATCAGAAGTATTTGAAATTCATGAGATCAAAGATTGAAACTGAGGAAAGTGGGGATTACTTTTTTTTGTCATGGGAGGACTCCAACCACAGCCAGCAATGTAAGTAATGGCATTAAGAAATTAGGGATAGCAAGTGGAATAGGGGCATTATTTCCAAATATTTTTAGAAAATCAGCTGCCACCAACATATTCTATCATTGCCCTGAAATGGCAGAAAATGTGGCAACTCATATGGACCATGAGTTTAATACCGCAAAAAAGACATACAGATTGCTCAATAAAAAAAGAGATGCTGTTCCATCCTCTAAAGCTATTGAGGCAGCAAACTATTGTGACCGACCGAGTTATTCTGGCATTCGCATAGAGAAGATAGATGAAGAAAAGCATAATTATGAAGGGAGTAAAAATGAAAATATCAGTGATGAATGTAGTGATTCAGAGAGTGAAACTTCAGAAATGAATAGTCATTCAAGCACAAATTCATTAAATAGAAAATTTTCTCCTTATGAAAACAGATTAATTGAAAAAATATTCATGGATAAAATAAAGAAAGGCGAGAATTTATCATCGAAGAAAGTGCGAAATATACTTGACACAAAAACCCCAAAACTCCTAAATGAGTATGGAGAAAAAAAAATACTGGCTAAAGTGAGGTGGCTGAAATATAGATATAAAGTTAGGAAAAGTAAATGAAAAATAGAATACTGCAAATTTGTGATTTTGAATGTTGTTAATCATCATTAAAATTTTCAAGTGTGAATTCATACATAGTACTTGTCAAAAGTTTAGGTTGGGTGAGGCAAGGTAGAATATATATGGTTTAAAAATACTAATTTCGATGAATGGTTATATTTGTTTGGACCCGGTAAAATATTGCATCATCACATTCCTAAGCTCTTCTGCTCCAATTTGCCACCATTCATTTTATGTTAACTCAGCTGGGAAATAATAGTACTATTAGAGTAGTTTCTACTAATTTGCTAAATTTTGTTAAAATTTTTGGGAGGGTACAGGTCACGATAAACAACAGCTCTCATTATTGCACCTAACCTAACCTAACCCAAACCTAAACCAAGTACTGAATATCTATGTTTTTCATTTGAAAGGAAATGCTTAATTAGTTAACACTGTCTTTATTTCTCAAGATATATGTTGTCTTTAGCATTCCACACCTGAACTGTATTATTTTTATTTTCAAATATAGATTTATGTTCAACTAGTAATGTATATTAAAGGCTTTTGTCTTTTTATTTGCATATATTTTCTTATGATAATGAAATAAGATTGAGAGCAAATTTAGTCTATTGAGAATAGTTTTTTTGTTCTATAAAAAATGTTAAAAGGAAATATATACTTTTTTTAAAATTGAGGTTTAAGTCAAATTTAAGTTGGAAGTGATACACAATAATAGCTTTTTTTGTTACTTTTGTAAAGATCTTAATCTGTGGCATTACAGTTTAAAGGAACCTTTTATGTATTTCTGCATAAGTAAATAGGGAAATGGAGGAATCAAAAGTATGTAATTATTTTGCATAGGTAAAGGTACATTATATGTTTTATATGGTATCATTCAGAGTCAGAGGATTGCATTTCATATGATGAAAAATTACTATCCAATTAAAATAAAATTTCATTTAGCTTAAGAGGGTGATGTATTTAATTGAAATGAAACTTAGTCTATTGAGAATAGTTTCTTTAAAGGGAAAATCCTATTGTATCTTTTATTTTGAATTATATGTCAGTCAAATTTGTTAAAGGGTATTTCCCAAAATAGCTTTTTTGTTTCCTCTTGTAAAGATTTCCATAATGTAATAATGGGGCATTTCAGTTTAAGAGAATTCTATATAAGTATTTTTTGAATAAGGAAATTTCTCATGTACACAGGAAAACAGAAGTTAAAATGTTATAATTTACCAAAAGTAGGGGGTATATTACAAATTTAAATGTTTTTCATTGTGAGTATGTGTGAGAGATTCTCATGTGTTGAATAATCTTCATGTGTTGCAAATTGCCGGAAAAGAAGTTTCAAGTAACTTTATGTAAGTTATTTTTCAAACTTAAGTGGATTCTCAATTACTTATAAAAAAAATCATAAATAAATAAAAAAATAAAAAAATTGGATTATTCACTTTTGTCATCACCTATATTTTTTTCCATAACTTGTTTGTTATAAGCACCCAACATTTGAGCCCCTCATCATTAAATCCTACAGGAATACCAGAAAAAAAAATACGGTAGTATATTACCTGAGAAACTAGTTTACTAAAAGCCATGAAATAAAGTTTGAGACTGATGAATACAGTTTCCATGAAACACAACCATCCAAAAGGGGTGTGTATATGCCTATATATATATATATATATATATATATATATATATATATATATATATATATATATATATATATATATATATATATATATATATATATATATATATATATATATATATATATATATATATATATATATATATATATATATATATATATATATATATATATATATATATATATATATATATATATATATATATATATATATATATATATATATATATATATATATATATATCGTTGCAGTACTGCAGTCTCATAGCAACTTGCATTGTACATAATATCACTCACAATCCTCACACTACCTTGCTATGAATAATGAAAACCTGGGCAAATCATTAAAAATATGTTTTGGATACTTGAAAAAAAAATAGAAAAACATTTTAATGATTCGACTAAAGTCTCCAAAATGAAAAACTAATAAAACTAAAGCTAACCTAACCCTGCGGGGCTGATTAATCTAACCTAACCTAACCCTGCGGGATGACCAATCTAACCTAACCTAACCTAACCTAACGTAACCCGGTAATTCCGTGCGTGAGCAGTCTTGATCTTAGTCTTGGTTTTGTTTATGTTAGTCAGCCCTGCAGGGTTAGGTTAAGCTTCGGTTAGGTTTGGTTTGGTTAGATTAGTCAGCCTGCAGGGTTAGATTAGGTTTGATTTGGTTAGATTAGTTTTTATTTTCATTTGGAGACTGGTTTTCGTTGTAAAATCATTAAAAACGTGTTTTCGATTTTTTTCCAATATCGAAAACATGCTTTTTAATGGTTTGCCCAAGAAAAGTCCAAAATGACAACCACATTTTTTAAAACAAAATTAATCATGGTCTGTCAAGAAAAACGTCCGCAGTACTGCAACGAAGTGTTACCATATATATATATATATATATATATATATATATATATATATATATATATATATATATATATATATATATATATATATATATATATATATATATATATATATATATATTTATTTATATATATGCGTAGAGAGAGAGAGAGAGAGAGAGAGAGAGTTTTACAGAGATTTACATAGAAAACCAGACCACACAGACCCCATGGTCCAGACTAGGTGGCCTGTCCTTCAACCTAAGTGATTCTACGTTAATCAGATGGCTCTAAAACATTGCAGTTCTACTCTAATTAATATTAAGTTCAAGGAAGTGACGGTCAAGCTTATTTTAAAGAGAGAGAGAGAAACAAAGTAAAGAATCCCACTCAAATCCCTGTGGCAGTAAGTAATATGGAGAGCCATTATTTTCCTCCTGAAGTCAGCAGATGGTAAGGTTACGTAACACACAGGCTGTTTTTAATTACCAGTGCTTATAGAAAACGGGTTTTAAGTAGGACAAAGGCAAAACATTAATCATGTTTTTTTTTCTTTACAGTATGTTATAAACTGTTAAGTTAGGTTAGGTTAGTTTTTTTATCAAAATAACATTTTCTATGCTTCTAAATATAATTCATGATTTTTGTTAAGTATTTTTCATCAAATATGGCTAAAATTTGGAAAATGAGAAGATTGTTTAAAAAGCTTCAGTATGAAAATATATCTGTGATTTGAAAGTTTAAAGGCGGTATCTATAATACTTTTTTTTATATGGCCAGTCAAAGTTGAAAAAAACGGTTCCAAAGCGCAGCAATTTCTCGTGTTTCAGGCGATTTATTCCTTTAAAATAATTAGTAGTGCATTTAAAGACACGAGACTTGTCTCTTTTTAGTAGTTGCCACGTATGCTATAAAATAACTTTACACAGCAGTCCAAAGTGAAGTAGTTTTTTCACCAGCGATGAATGTATGTTTTGATGGTTTTTGTTGTGTTACAGAAGCGCACCATAAAACTACTATCCGATTTTTAACTAAAAAACCATTGTAACTACCGAGCCAAAACTTTAGAATATTAAATAATTTTACATTATCCTTGTTGTGGTGAAAAATCAGCTCATTTGGTTTTGCAGTATTAAAGTTATTCGCGTTTCAAAAAACATAGGAAGTTTGTGCGAAGAGTAAGAACACTAGTCTAAGAAGGTCATAGCAAAGTCACTGCAGTTTTTGGTCCAATTTTTTGGTCCAAATTTGTTGTTCTTTCCTGTTCATATCTAAGAGTTATCGTATTTTGTTGTTGATTTAGGGTGAATATCTGTTCACCCACGCCGTGAACAACATTGATTTATCATAGAGACTACTGAACAACAACTTAGGCGCTTTGGAACCCAAATCTTGCCCTTATTGTTCAGTATCTCTTTTTCAAATGAGCAAAAAATTGCCAAGCTGCTATAAAAAGATGATTTTGGCCAACGTCAATAATATATATCAAAATGAGCAAGTGTGAGGCATTCCCTGGCATTATATTGGCGATACTAGAATTTCTGTTGTTTGGGGTCCCATAGCGCTTGTTGATCAATATCCTGTTGTTGTTGTTGTTGTTGTGGTGGTGGTATTGATGGTGGTGGTAGTACTTGGAGTTGTTATCGTTGTTGTTGTTGTTGTGGTGGTGGTGGTTGTGGTGGTTGTGGTGGTGGTGGTAGGGCTCGGCGGATCCTTGCAGGCGTTTGGCTTCTGCAGGTTCGTGAATTCTTCCGGACCGTGACAGCTGCCGCCCGTATCTTCGGCTCTGCTTGTCCGGTTGGAAGAGCCATGAGCCGCAATACTCAGGCCAGTAATGTAAATGTTTGGTGAAGACCTTTTACATTTTCCTTTGCATCCTCCAATGTTTAGGGTGAAATGCAGAATACTGTATATGTTTTTTTCTCTCACATCCACTTCCTGTTTAATCCACTTCTTGTCGTTGTAACACTTGTCAAGGCCAAACCAGGCTAGTTGACGATTTGTAGCAGAGATGAGTCCATGCGTGATAACTCCCTTGAAGTCACCTCCCGGCTGCACGGACACTGTTGCCGACACTTTATTTCTTCCCTCCTTCACTGACGACCACCATTCCATGAAGATCCTCACAGTCCCTGGCCAGAGTGTTGCCGTGGGCGCCTCCAAGACGCAGCAGGAGCACCGCCGCCACAGCCACACGCCCCGCCATCACCCCAAGACACGCCAGGCCTGTTTGTCTCTGGTGTCTCCGGGTGTCTATTGGTGTCATGGTGAGGGAGCCGATATGGACGCCGAATATACTCTCCCTGATTATAAGATGCCGACACACACACACACACAGACACACACACACACACTAGGGATGGGCAGGTACCGTTAATTTGAGTACCTGTAATACAGGTACCAAAAACTCAGGTACCATTAGTACTGGTACCAGTACCGGTACCCAAAAGAGTTTTTCTTTTTATCTTAATGCCGTTTGATGAAATTACGAAATAAATTTTCTGTAAAGAAAACACTCTCTCTCTCTCTCTCTCTCTCTCTCTCTCTCTCTCTCTCTCTCTCTCTCTCTCTCTCTCTCTCTCCTACCTAGTCTCTTACCTAGTCAGTAATGTCACGGTAGGAGAACACCTCGGTTCCAGCAATCATAAACTAGTGCGCGTTGACATTAGAGCTCAAACATCGGTGACTGAAAATAAAGTAAAGGTGCCCAATTTTAAAAAAGACAACTTCGTAGAAATCCGACGACAACTAATAGATATGCAACTAACAGATGACGGCAATGTAGAGGACGCCTGGCTAAGCTTTAAAAATCACTTACTCACTCAGCAGGACACATTTGTCCCCTTGTGCGAGAAGCGAATTAACACTCATAAAAGCCCACCTTGGTTTAATAGCGAAATTAAACACTCAGTCAAGGAGAGAAAGTTGTTTTACAGGTTAAAGAAAGAACAAAGCACGCCCGAAAACATTAGACTCTATAATGATGCCAGGCGACGAGTAAACAGATTAGTGGGTCAGGCAAAGCGTAGATATGAAGAAAATACTGCAGCCAACTGCAAAAATAATCCGAAATCCTTCTGCAGTTACATACACAACAGAAAGGCGATCAGAAGTGGAATTGGACCCTTAACAAACAGCGACGGTGCACTAGTGACTGACAGCCAACACGTTGCAAACCTATTAAACAATTACTTTTCCTCGGTGTTTAATACTAACAGTCCTCCAACCACTACCACCAACACCAGTACTAATGTAAATCCCGAGCATGCATTGCCTAACTTTGAAATAAAACCCGATGAAGTCCTAAAGCCCTCAAATCACTTAAAACAAATAAAAGTTCTGGACCTGACAAAGTATATCCAACTCTGCTGAAAGAAACAAAGTGCGAAATACTCTCCTCCCTCACGACCGTATTCAATATGTCCTTGCGACAAGGCATCGTCCCTTCGGATTGGAAAAAGGCTAACGTGACATCGATTTTTAAGAAAGGAGACAAAAAAGTACCAGGTAATTACAGACCCATTAGTCTAACTTCGGTTGTAGGTAAGCTACTTGAGGGCATAATTAGAGACAAAATTGTGAGTTACCTTGAAAGCCACTCATTAATTGGGGACTCACAACATGGCTTCCGAAACAAAAGATCCTGCCTATTAAACCTATTAACCTTTTATAATGACCTCTTCACTATTTATGACGTAACCAAATCACTGGACGTAGTCTATCTTGATTTCCAGAAAGAGTTTGATAAAGTCCCACATCATAAATTACTTTACAAATTAAAGCAAATAGGTATTGACGGTCAAGTAAACCAATGGATCGCGAATTGGTTGAGCAACAGACAACAAAGAGTAGTGATGACGGATTTAACTCAGAGTGGGCGCCGGTCACTAGTGGCGTCCCTCAGGGCTCGGTTCTTGGCCCAGTGCTCTTCATTATTTACATCAACGACGTGGATGTTGGACTCAATAATCGCATTAGTAAATTTGCAGACGACACAAAGATCGGTAACTCGGTTCTCACTGACGAAGACAGGCAAAGCCTCCAAGAGGATTTGCACAAAATTTCAGCTTGGTCGGATAGATGGGAGATGCCCTTTAACGAAGACAAGTGCCAGGTCCTTCAAGTTGGAACGAGGAATAAGAAGCTCGATTACGAAATGCGCGGCGTTAAACTTAAAAGCGTTCAATGCATCAAGGACTTGGGGGTCAAAATCGCGTCAAACCTCAAATTCTCACAGCAATGCATCGATGCAGCAAATAAAGCGAACAGAATGTTGTACTTCATTAAAAGAAACTTTTTATTCAAGAATAAAGATGTAATACTTCCGCTCTACAATAGTTTAGTCAGACCCCACTTGGAATATGCGGTACAGTTTTGGTCTCCCCACCATGCAAAGGATATTGCTAAATTAGAAGGTGTTCAGCGTCGGGCAACGAAAATGGTCCCTTCCTTGCGCAACAAATCCTACGAAGAAAGGCTTTCCACCCTTAACATGTTCTCTCTTGAGAAACGTCGCCTCCGAGGAAAACTGATCGAATGTTTTAAAATACTTAATGGTTTCAGGAATGTAGACAGATCAACATTGTTTATGATCGATGACACTTTGCGCACGAGGAACAATGGCGTAAAACTCAGATGTGGAGAAGTAAATTCAGACTGCACCAAATTTTTCTTCACCAACGTTGTAGTGCGAGAATGGAATAAGCTCCCACCGTCAGTGGTCCAGTGTAACACGATTGACTCCTTCAAAAAAAAGCTCGACCGTCACTTCCTTCAACTTAATATCAACTAGAGTAGAAATGCAACGTTTTGGAGCCTTCTGATTAATGTAAAATCACTTAGGTTTAAGGACAGACCACCTAGTCTGGACCATGGGGTCTGTGTGGTCTGATTTTCTATGTAAATCTGTGTAAAAAATCTCTCTCTCTCTCTCTCTCTCTCTCTCTCTCTCTCTCTCTCTCTCTCTCTCTCTCTCTCTCTCTCTCTCTCTCCCCTGAATGAAGTGAATATTTTTTTCGATAAAAAGAATAGCATATGTATACGTAGTTATTATGGATGTACTCATAGTCTAATGATAATAACAATATATATTAGTATCCTAAAAAAAAAGATTCGGACATGAAGAATCATCCAATAAATCCAATAATAAAATAGTGGAGACGGGAGCTATGATGGAAACGGAAAGCAGGACAAAATGGTGGGAACCTGGGAAGACGATCAGCGAGGCAGTGACTCAGCAGCCAGCACAACATTCAAGGCTTATCGTCCCACAGGGCCCCGCGCGCCGCCGAGCGCCACCAAGATCCAAACGGTACCAGCACTAGCGGTAATGGTCAATGCCGAGTGATAATGAGTCTTCCCGGCAATAGGTACCGGTACCGGGTGCCGGCTGAATCGAGTCTTCTCGGCACCCGGTACCGGGACTCGATTCAGCCGGCACCCGGTACCGGTACCCATTGCCGGGAAGACTCATTATCACTCGGCACTGACCATTACCACTAGTGCTGGTACCGTTTGGATCTTGGTGGCGCTCGGAGGCGCGCGGGGCTGGCGAGTCTCCATGCGGTACCGGTATGGGCCCTGTGGGACGATAAGCCTTGAATGTTGTGCTGGCTGCTGAGTCACTGCCTCGCTGACCGTCTTCCCAAGTTCCCACCATTTTGTCCTGCTTTTCGTTTCCATCATAGCTCCCGTCTCCACTATTTTATTATTGGATTTATTTTTTGGATTTACTGGATAATTCTTCATGTCCGATTCTTTTTTTAGGTTGCTAATATATATTGTTATTGTTATTAGACTATGATCGAGTACATCCATAATATCTATACATGCTATTTTTTTATCGAAAAAATATATATTCACTTCATTCAGAAAGAAGAAGAAAGAAAGAAAAAATGATCCAGAACAAAAGAAAATAAATGAGAAAAAAAAGAAAAATAAGTGTGTGTGTGTGTGTGTGTGTGTGTGTGTGTGTGTGTGTGTCTCACACACACACACACACACACACACACACACACATACACAGTGAACTTGTTCCTCTCATTTATTTCTGCCATTAATTAGGATGTTTCTTCTGTTGTACTCTCTCTCTCTCTCTCTCTCTGAATGAAGTGGATATTTATTTTTTTGATAAAAAATAGCATGTATAGTTATTATGGATGTACTCGATCATAGTCTTATAACAATAACAATATTTATTAGCAACCTAAAAAAAAAAAGAATCAGACGAAGAATTATCAATAAATCCAATAAATAAATCCGAGCAATCTGGTACCGGTACCGTACCGTTTAGCTGGTACCGTTAGTACCAGTACTAGTACCGGTACCTGCCCACCCCTAACACACACACACACACAACTGGTTAGAGCGCTGCGCTGCCAGGCTTCACGGTCTGACAGGGCGGCGGTTCGAGCCCGCTCAGGCCGGATTCTTTCCGTTGACTAGGAAGGGTTACTGTCCCCCCCTGGTTCCACGTGGTCATGTCAGCTGGTATGAAGACTGCTTGTGGCTCATTGTTTACAGGCGTCCCCAAAGTGGTCAGTACGGATCCGCCCAGGGCTCGCCGGACCATTCTGTGCCATGAACGTGAAATAAACGCCCATGAAAACCAGATCGATCTCCTTCACGGCCTCTGGAAATGGTTGACGTGAGTGGCGGAAGCGTCTGGCAGCACCGACCTGGGATTGTCAGATTTCCTTCGCATTTCAGATTTTCAGATTTTGTTTGAAGGAAATAATATGCACACTTTCATGTTAAAAAAAGAAATGAAATATAAATAGATTAACGATAATGGAGAAAAATATTACGAATGATAAACGTAGATATAACTTATTAATGTAGATACCATTTGTGATAAAGGAAATGATTTTCATGGCATACTCGAACTTTAAAACTACTCAGTAAAAATGGTCAATATATTCTGGTGTTGGCACTCTGGCACCTCTCGGACGAACGTTGTTATCACAGGAAAGTTTCACGACACACGCAGAGCAGTGCGGGGCAACAGAGACGCTTAACATTGTATTATTATGTTCACTAAACTATCAAGCACACATAATCCATTTTATAATGATGTACGGTACTTATACTGGGAAAAAAGACACTTATTGAGGAGACAGTGCGATAATTCCCAACTGAAAACGTGGCGACAACTGAAGGCACAACGTTACGATGTTGATTGTCGTACTCAGCACATTATATTTCCCGGTATCTGCCCTAAGCCTGCCGCACCCACACAAATAACGATACTGAATTATGCCTAGTGTTAAAACCTTTGATTACAGATGTTCTTTTTCTAGTGGAAACGTTAAATCAACGTTCCTAAAACGCCCATCATTACCGTATTTCTTACTTGTCATGATCAGAAATCCGAATTGATACTTTTTGCCAAATGTTACGTTTTCAAATTTCCACTGTGAATTACACTGGTGGTGGTGAGCAGGGTTGCCAGATTGTCGTACCCACCATTGTATTTACCGTTTTTAGACACTTAACTATAGCAAAAAGACACTAATAATATAACCCTTCAACGGTAACTATAGATAAATGTAGTTTTTGGAGTGAGGAGACAGTTTTGGGGTCGGAAATCGGAAAACAAAAGAGGCTGAGTACGACAATCTGGTGACGCAGGTGTCGAGTCAGTGTCGGAGTGTTGGTTAGTGAGGGCGGGCGTGCGGGTGGTGGCGTCACGTTGTGCTGACTGATGCGTGGATAATCCAAAGTTACGGAGAATGAGGCGGGACACAAAGGCCGGAGATATGGAGGTGACAGCCCGGAGCCCCAAAGTGATATGGTAGGAGGCATATAAGTACTGTTTAGAGAGAGAGAGAGAGAGGTTCGAGACACGTGCTTCATCTCTCTCTCTCTCTCTCTCTCTCTCTCTCTCTCTCTCTCATGGCTGCCACACTCCTACCTTGTATTACCTTTATTGTTTGTTTCTTATTTATTAGTGTTCTTTTCCAACGCATGCGAATGATTCTCTACACATCAAGCTGACCTTTCCTCAGCCACTCACTTCCGCTTTCCTTTGGTACAGTAACACCACTCGGCAGCTTTTATTTGAGTTTTTCGTATTTTTATTTACTTTTCCGCCCTTGAGCTGCTTCCTGTGCTGTATCTTGAGTGCCGGTGTGTCTTATTCTGTCCCTTCCATTTTGTATTGTTATTTATTCCCTTTATCTTTTATTCATTGTCTATGGTCGGTAAAAGTTAATCTATGCCATTGTTAGTCTTAAATAATCCGCATAATTCGTTAACTCAGAGTGACAGGGTATGGGCAGTGTCAATCGGGTTCCTTACATAGTGGAAGAGGGATGAGAGGAACAGGAGGGAGGCAGGAAGAGGGGCATAGGAGTTTACTAGAGGATGACTAGGCTATTTACGGTTAGCCTAATGCTTGTTCAAATTCCTCCACCTCCTCATTTTCACTGTTTTCATCTATATTAATATCTAGTTGAAGAGGCCTAGGGAGGGATGTGAGGGATAGGAACGAGGCAGGAAGAGGGGCATAGGAGTTTAATAGAGGATAACTAGGCTTTTTTCTGGTTAGCCTAATGCTTGTTCAAATTCCTCCACCTCCTCCTCCTCCTTCTCCTCCTCCTCATTTTCACGGTTTTCATCTATATTAATATCTAGTCGAAGAGGCCTAGGGAGGGATGTGAGGGATAGGAGGGAGGCGAGAAGAGGAGCATTGGAGTTCAAAGAGGTTTGCTAGGCTATTGCTGGTTAGTCTAATGGTATCCCTCCTTTTTCTCCTCTTCGGCCACCAACATTATTTTTTACCCATTTTCACGGTTTTGATCAATTTCTTATTGGAAATAGTATAGGGAGGGATGTGAGGGATAGCAGGGAGGCAGGAATTCGAGCATAGGAGTGTAATAGAGGAGGGCTAGGCTATTGTAAGTTAGCCTAATAGTTGTTCAGTCCTCTGCCTCCTCCTCTTCGCCTACCAATTCACCATTTTAACCGCCCGTTTTCACGGTTTTCATCACCTAGTTGAAGAGGTCTGGGAGGGATGTAAGAGATAAAAGGTAGGAAGAGGGACATAGTTTTAATAGAGGATGGCTAGGCTATTCATGGTTAGCCTAATGGTAGTTCAAATCCCCCCTTCCTCTCCTCTTCTTCGGCCACCAACACACTATTTTTAACACATTTTCACGTTTTCTTGTATTGCTGCCAATCACACCATGTGTTGCCTGGGGGTTGGGATGACATGTTCCTCCCTTCTCCTTTGTTGTGTACTTTTGCAACAATAAACCATCAATCATTTAATCAATACATCATTAATGTAAGCTAAGTATGGTAATTACTAAAATCAGAAGTTAGTTACTTAGAAGCAGAAAAGTTATAGGAGTTGGGAAACATTTATTTATTCTTTTATTTATCAGTTCATAGTGGCTAATATTGAAGAGAGGGTAGCCACCTTTTTGCGAAGTTAATACTTACAATATGGATTCTTTTATTTGGTCCCTGACTGAATGCAGTGCAGTAAAAAATTACTTCCGGAAAATAGAAGGGCCGGGGGCTCGTGGGGGGAGAAGCTCTCCCATCATTGGGGTCGTCGGGGGCGAAACCTTCCCCCCGTTAGGTAGATTGCGTAAGGTTAAGTTAGGTCAGGTGTGTGGCGGGGCGGCGGTGGAGGTGGTCCACTACACGGGCCGGTGGTAACGGGTGGGAGCGGGGCGGCGGTGAGAGTGGTCCACTACACGGGCCGGTGGTAACGGGTGGGAGCGGGGCGGCGGTGGGGGTGGTCCACTACACGGGCCGGTGGTAACGGGTGGGAGCGGGGCGGCGGTGGGGGTGGTCCACTACACGGGCCGGTGGTAACGGGTGGGAGCGGGGCGGCGGCGGGTACACACACAGGCATTGAAAAGTTAATCAGTTAGTGATTTCCGGAAAAAAAAAATTCTATCTCCACAAGCAAAATCATCATACTTTGTCCAGAAATAAGTATTCAGTGACTCGAAAGGAGAAGGCTACCCTCTCTTCAAGTATCCCCATTACTTTTTATCCATATAGTTTCTCGTTTATCACCTTTATGTAATTTATCATACGGCTGTAGACTTTTAAACTCAAGGGCTGCGTACGAGGCGAAAATATTGGAATCTCTCTTAAAATTACCATTTTCTTTTTTTGTTTTCTGAGAGAAAGTTTGATTGAGGGGAAACTGTGTTAAAATATTACTGAAATCTGCTACCCGTATTTAGGCAGGAGGTCACCTTTTATGACCCTCCTGCACGCTGAGAGAGAGAGAGAGAGAGAGAGAGAGAGAGAGAGAGAGAGATGTAGTTTTTGCTATATAGTCACATTCAGTATCACCACCATTCCAACCACCACTATCATCACCGCCACCTGCACCACCACCACTTTTACACTGGTGGTGATTGTAGTGGTGATGATGTTGTTACGTGGTGAGTGTATAATGGATGAGTCTCTCTCTCGCTCTCTGTCTCTCTCTCTCTCTCTCTCTCTCTCTCTCTCTCTGCAGTCTTTCTTCGATCTTTTCTCCACCTTTATTTTTACTAACATCTATTTTCTGCCTTTCCTTCTTTCTTTATTTTATCTTATTATTATTATTATTATTATTATTATTATTATTATTATTATTATTATTATTATTATTCGTCATCCTTCATGTTCATTGTTCTCTTACTATTACTCCTCCTCCTCCTCCTCCTCCTCCTCCTCTTTCGTCGCAGCTGGGTAAGCACAAACCAGTAAGGAACAGGTAACTTTTTATAACTCATATCCATTGGCGGATCCAAGGTGGGGGGGGCCAGGGGGACCGGGGGGCCAATGGTCCTGAGCGGATACAGGAAAACTAGCTCAAAAGCGCTGCGGCTATAACAATGCTTTTTCTCAGAGCAATCGGCCGTCTCATTCGGATCCGAAGAGGAACACTGGCCGCCCAGGAATGCTTTGGCACCAAGACCAATCGTTATGCCCATTAATTGATTCAGGTCTGTCCACCAGTTATTCAGGAGCAGGACTGCCGAGAATGGCGAACCGGTAATGCTAATGCCCCTTCCACCCGCAAAAATCCTGGCATCGGGCCACCCCAAACTTTATTCCTGGATCCGCGCCTGGCTTACATGAGAGGCTACGGTGCCTAGTAGTGGGTTTTCATGAGGATGCCTTGCTCTTTTCTATAGCTTTTCCTTTTATTTATTTTTTTTCCTTTCTAAACCCATCATGACTGTCCTCCCTCCAGCTGATCTGGCAATGCTGGAGGTAGAAGAGATGCCTTGCATGGTGTGTCGGCTCCACCATGTTGACCGTTTACTCCGACATTTATAAACATCTTTTATGGCTTTTCATTTTAAGCTCTTTCGTAAATATTGTTGCTCTCTCTCTTTATTTTACATCTTACACAGTGCAAAGGAATTACAATTATGTCGATGGGGGAAATTTTATTGGTGTTGCTGTTTTTGTTAAAATCTACTTTGCAAATATTGTTGCTGTTTTTGTTAAGTTTATTTTTTATAACGTTGCCTTTGTATTATTTTTACTTTTATTACCTGGTGACATTGAGTTAAATCCTGGCCCTATGCGCACTGAACTACGTCATTGTCGTATGCTATATAGTTATACCAGAGGCCTTCATGCCAACACCAGTGATCTTGTTGTTGCCTCAGGCCAGCATGACCTATTGTTTTGCTCAGAGACACTTGCTTCTCAAATGCAATGCGGCATGTATCTGAATGACTTATTCTTGGCTTCAAGAAGCCAATACTACTGAAGCGTGATGTCTTTCCTAGAGCTCGTGGTATGGCAGTTTGCATTCGTAGTGGCTTTTCTGCCTATCATTAAGTCATGTTTCGAATGTGAGTGTCATGAGATTCAGGTCATGAAAGTATGTGGAAGGCATAATGATTTCTATATTTTTTCCAAATAACGTAACCCAGACCTTGGCGATAGTATATTTAATTGTGTTGCTGATAAGATGGCAGCCGTACAGCAGACTGATAGGAAGGATTCATTTATTTTTGTTGGTTATTTCAGTGTTCATCACAGAGTGGCTGAACGCTGCTTCACCAAGGGGTTGTCATGGGGCTGCAGCTCTTGATTTTACGACAGAGTCTGGCTGTGAGCAATTAATTAAGAAAGCCGCACACAGGTCTGGTAATTGCCTTGAGTAGGAGTAGGAGGACCGGAACCTGTTGCCCCATTGTTAGCCTTGGGATCAGAGCGTACTGTGTTTAGGTATATATGTTAACTTTTTTTTTTTTTTTTTTTACAACAAAGGAGGCAGCTCAAGGGCTCAGAAAAATAAAACAATAATAAAATAAGCTCGCTAATCGCTGCTCCCATAAAAGAACCAGAAGAGGTGGCCAAAAGCAAGGTCAAATTCGGGAGGAGAGGTATCCTGATACCCTCCTCTTGAAAGAGCTCAAGTCGTAGGCAGGAGGAAATACAGATGAAGGAAGATTGTTCCAGAGTTTACCAGTGTGAGGGATGAAAGAGTGAAGATGCTGGTTAACTCTTGCATAAGGGGTTTGGACAGTATAGGGATGAGCATGAGTAGAAAGTCGTGTGCAGCGGGGCCGTGGGACGGGGGGAGGCATGCAGTTAGCAAGATCAGAAGAGCAGTCAGCGTGGAAATATCGATAGAAGATAGAAAGAGAGGCAACATCGAGACGGAATTTAAGAGGTAGAAGACTATCAGTAGGAGGAGGAGAGCTGATGAGACGGAGAGCCTTAGCCTCCACTCTGTCCAGAAGAGCTGTGTGGGTGGAGCCCCCCCACACGTGAGATGCATACTCCATACGAGGGCGGACAAGGCCCCTGTATATGGATAGCAACTGCGCGGGGGAGAAGAACTGGCGGAGACGATACAGAACGCCCAACCTCGAGGAGAGGAGATGTGAAGTTTCCAGTTGAGATTTTGAGTTAAGGATAGACCGAGGATGTTTAGTGTTAAAGAAGGTGACAGCTGAGTGTTGTCGAAGAATAGGGGATAGGTGTTTGGAAGATTGTGTCGAGTTGATAGGTGGAGAAATTGAGTTTTTGAGGCATTGAAGGACACAAGGTTCCTTCTGCCCCAATCGGAAATGATAGCAAGGTCTGAGGTTAAGCGTTCTGCAGCCTCCAGTCTGGAGTCGTGTACTTCCTGTTTTGATGGTCTTCTATTGAAAGAAGTTGAATAATGCAGAGTGGAGTCGTCGGCGTATGAGTGGACAGGACAGTTTGTTATGGAAAGAAGATCATTGATGAATAACAGGAAGAGAGTGGGTGATAGGACAGAGCCCTGTGGAACGCCACTGTTGATAGGTTTAGGGGAAGAGCAGTGACCGTCTACCACCGCAGAGATAGAACGGCCAGAAAGGAAACTGGAGATAAAGGATCAGAGAGAGGGATAGAATCCGAAAGAGGGCAGTTTAGAAAGCAAAGACTGATGCCAGACTCTATCGAAGGCTTTCGATATGTCTAGAGCAACAGAGAAAGTTTCACCGAAACTGCTAAGAGAGGATGACCAAGAGTCAGTTAAGAGAGCAAGAAGATCGCCAGTAGAACGCCCCTTGCGGAATCCATACTGGCGATCAGAAAGAAGATTAGAAGTGGAAAGGTGCTTTTGAATCTTCCGGTTAAGGATTGATTCAAAAGCTTTAGATAGACATGAAAGTAAAGCTATTGGGCGGTAGTTTGAGGGATTGGAGCGGTCACCCTTCTTGGGCACAGGCTGTACAAAGGCATACTTCCAGCAGGAAGGAAAGATAGATGTTGATAGGCACAGACGAAAGAGTTTGACCAGGCAGGGTGTCAGCACGGAAGCACAGTTTTTAAGGACAATAGGAGGCAAGGGTTGTTTAGTGTGAGAGGAGGAGGAGGAGATAGGGAGGTGAGGAAGGCCCAGCAGGAATAGGCGCACCTAACATCACCATAGCCGATCCAGGATTCAGGACGTTTCCTAAGTCAAAGAAGGTACCGTTATAATTGTATTTCGTAAAGAATCCTTATAACCAAAAACTTACAAAAATTATGAGTATTCTTTTTCTTGAACACAACATTGAATAAACAACAGAACAATAATATGAAAATACGTATAGCCACCGTTGCCAGATTATCGTACTCAGAGCACAGTATTTACCGGTTTCTGACGCCAAACTATTGCCAAGAAGCATCAGGATCTAACTCTTTTAACGATAACTATAAATTAGTTTCGTTATTGGAGCCCAGAAGACAGTTTGGGGGCAGGAAGTCGGGAAATATAAGCGTGAGTACGACAATCTGGCAACGTTGGCCTGTAGCCTCGATGCCCGAGGCAGCAGCGCCCGCCATTTTGCGGGTATCAGACACCTTAAATAGCATATTTTTACTGCGCAAAGCAGGTGATGTCTCTTACTGTGACTTCGTGAGCTTTCATATTTATCTATTTGTGTATATTTTATGGTGGGAAAACTTACATTACTAGTTTCATTTTTACTACTGACACGAATTTGTGACTGTTCATCACAAAAGAATTTCAATCTAATAAGTGAATCAGACACCACGGAAATACTATTACCAGTGTGTGTATGAATGAATACAACGATAAGCACATACTTTGATTTAACTCTAGGATGTCTCGTGATCATTAATAAATAAAAACAAAATATCCGGATAGACTACTCTTGAGCCCATTACCTTCAATGGCCGCCAAAAAAAGGCCCTCCGCCAAGTTTGTGCCCCACATTTGGTGATGTTAGGTGCGCCAATTAGGGGGAGGAAGAGGAGGAGGAGGAAGAAGGGGAGTAGAAAGTGACGAGACAGCTTAGGTTGTATTATACTTGACTTTGAATGAGGAGAGACAGGAAGTATGGAGGAGGAAGAAGGAGGAGAAGGAAGAGAAGAAGGAAGTAGAGGAGGTGGGAGTGTTGAGAGAGTAAGAAGAGTACGTAGGAAGGGGAAAAATGGAGTAAAGTAAGAAAAAAGAGGAGGAAACAACATGAACGAAGAAGGAAGAGGAGGAGGAAGAAGGGGAGGAAGTAGGAGTACTGAGAGAGAAAGGGGAGCAGGAAGAGGAAAAAGGCGTAAATAAAGAAGAGGAGCAAACATGGAATAAGGAAGAGGAGGAGGAAGAAGGGGAGGAGGTAGGGGTACTGAGAGAGAAAGGGGAGCAGGAAGAGGAAAAAGGAGTAAATAAAGAAGAGGAGCAAACATGGAATAAGAAAGAGGAAACATGGAAACATGGACTAGCAGGCAGCAGAAAGCCTGTTGGCTCATTACTAGGCTGCCTGCGTTCAGTGATTCAATCAATCCGTTTGACATAGGAGTGGCTTGCAGGGAAGGATTAAAGCACTTGTGTACCTACTCTCGGGAATGTTCAGTTCACTCCCGATGCAGCAAAGTGGCGATCAATGCGTTTCTTGAAGGAGTTGATGGTCTCTGCGCTAACCACTTCTGCAGGAAGGCTGTTCCAGTGGCGAACAACTCTATTCGAGAAATAACTCCTGCCGATGTCGGTATTGCATCGCTTTGCTTGAATTATTTTTCCGTTGTTTCTTGTTCTCAGGTTGGTTTGTAGCGTGAAGAGTTTGGAGTGATCAACGTTGCTGAGCTTGTTCAGGTACTTAAAGACTTGTATCATGTCTCCCCGCAGGGGTCTCTTTTCCAACGTGAAGAGGTTGAGTCGCTCGAGTCGCTCTTCATAGGGCTTCGTCCTCAGTGATGGTATCATCTTCGTGGCGCGGCGCTGTACTCTCTCAAGTAATTCAATGTCTTTCCTGTAATTAGGAGACCAGAATTGCACGGCGTATTCCAGGTGGGGCCTTACCAGCGAATTGTACAAGGATAACATAACTCCCGGCGTCTTGTATTCGAAGTTCCTCGATATGAACCCAAGCATTGTATTGGCTTTCTTACAGGCGGACTTGCAGTGTTTTATTTGTTTCAAGTCACTGCTGATGGTGACCCCGAGGTCTCTTTCCTCTTGCACAACATGTAGTGGTTCGCCACCCATGTGGTATGTGTGGTTGCTGTTTCTGGATCCGATATGCATTACTTTACATTTGGCAGTGTTGAAGGACATCTGCCATTTTTCTGACCATCGAGTGATCTGGTCCAGGTCTCTCTGGATAATTTTGCAGTCTGCCGTTGTGAGGGCCTTCCCACCCACCTTTGTGTCGTCGGCAAATTTTGAAAGATTGGATTTCAATCCTAGTTCTAGGTCGTTGATATATATGATGAAAAGTATGGGTCCCAGCACTGACCCCTGTGGCACTCCACTTGTGACCGGGAGCCACTCGGAGGCCTGTCCGTTGAGTACAACTCGTTGTTTTCTTCCAGTGAGCCAGTCCTTGATCCACGCTGTCAGATTGCCGCCTAATCCCGCCGACTTGAGTTTCTTGAGGAGTCTTTCGTGTGGCACTTTGTCAAAGGCTTTCTGAAAGTCTAGATATATAACATCGCTGGGGATATGATTATCCCAGTTTTCATAGATACCTTGGAAGAAGTCCAATAAATTGGTTAAGCATGAGCGCTTGTTCCTGAAACCGTGCTGAGCATCGGAAATGATGTTGTTGTCTTCAAGGAACCTAATGAGTTTGTCTCTGATGATCTTCTCGAGGATTTTTCCCGCCACAGAGGTCAGGCTGATTGGTCTGTAGTTTAGGGCCACACTTTTGTCTCCCTTTTTGTAGATCGGAGTTACATTCGCTTGTTTCCAGTCTTTTGGGACTTTGTTTTGTTGTAGTGACAGATTGTAGATGGTGGTGAGTGGTTTGAGGATTTGCTGCTTGAGTTCCTTGAGCAGCCTGGGTGACAAGTCGTCGGGTCCGGTGGACTTGTTTGTCTCGAGTTTGTCTAGGTACTTCTTCACATCCCGTTCTTCGATTGTGCCAATTTCTAGGGGAGTGATTCCCATCGGTGGGGTAGGGCTCTCGGGTACGGACTGGGTATTCTCGACCGTGAACACAGACGCGAAGTTTCTGTTTAGGATTTCGACCATTTGTCTACTGTCCTGTGTTAGTACGTCACTTTCATCTTTTAAGGGACCGATATTGCTTTTTGTCTTCTTTTTGGTTCTTATATACGTGAAGAACTTTTTCGGGTTGGACTTGGCTTCGCGTGCAATTTGCTTTTCATAGTCGCGTTTACGCTGGCGAATGAGTGTTCTGCAAGCTCTAAGGCTTTGATGGTATTGTTCGCGTGCCTCGTCAGCGCCGTTTTCTTTGAGCGAGTTGTATTTTCTCTTCTTTAAATTAATCGCCCGTCGAACCTGGGTAGTCATCCATGGTGGGCTTGTGGCATTATTTGTTCTCCTTGTCTTCATGGGAACAGTTGTTCTCTCTACCTCCAGGAGTTTGTTCTTGAAGCCATTCCACGCTCCGTCCACAGGAGTGTAGGTCATGGGTTCCCAAGTTGTCTGGGTTAGCAGCTCACGAGCGAAATTAAAATTGGCTCTTTTGTAGTCTGGAATCTTGGACGTGTTTTCGGTGAGTTCATGGTCTGTTCTGATCTTTAGGCGGATTAGGTGATGGTCGCAACCATCCAGCTTTTCGCCGACTTGACATTCACGTGTGAGATCTGAATCACTCACGAGTACTAGGTCTAATATGTTATTTTCCCTCGTCGGTTGGGTAACAATCTGAGTGGAGGAAGAAGGGGAGGAGGTAGGGGTACTGAGAGAGAAAGGGGAGCAGGAAGAGGAAAAAGGAGTAAATAAAGAAGACGGGCAAACATGGAATAAGGAAGAGGATTCAAATTCAAATTCAAGTAGTTTATTTCCATGGAACTCGGTTATTCTTTTGCTCGTACGTGTACATAAGTAATTCTAGTTTGAATTACGCGGTCACCTAAAACGTCATAGAAAGGGTAAACATCAACCTATAAAACGTTAAACAATAGATTATAAGAAAGATAAAGCAGCAAGACAAGATAAATGATTAAACAGTAAAACAAGTAAAACAATATAACTCTAGAATGGGAAAAACAAAATATCTAATCTAAAAATACATAAACTACATAGAATATATAAAATGAGCCTAAAAATAACCAGAAATTAATAAAACAAATGAACTAAAATGTTGCATAAAATAGGTGAAGATTAAAAGGAGAATTAGTCATAAGTCTTTAGCAGGAGATTTCTGAGACTGTATTTAAAGTTGAGTAGGCTTCCTGAGCTTAAGATATACTGAGGCAAATTGTTCCAAAATTTAGGTCCACACACAGTAGTGGCTCTTGCGCCGGTGTCTGTTCTCGTTCGTTGTACATACAGGTTATTTTCTTGCCTTGTTATGCTTGCAGCATTTTCTCTGACTGGGGGGAACTTCAGAAACACTCAGGATAAAGTCCATTGATTACTTTGTACACTATGGTGCATTTTTCAAAAACTTATTTATCTGTAATAGTCAGCCACTCTAGTTCTTTTCTTAGAGGAGTTACGTGGTCATATTTTCTTGCCCCTCCGATGACAATCTTTGCGGCAAAATTTTGCAGTTTCTGCACACTATGGAAATGAGTTTTGTTACAACAGCCCCATATGTTAACACTATAATTCATCACACTGAGCACCAAACACTGCACAACAATTTTTTTAGTTGATTTGTCAAAGTCCTAACTTATTCTATTTATGAACATCAGTATTAACATTACTTTCTTATTTAGTTTTGTAATATGTACATCAAAAAGCATGTACCTGTCGAAATAACCCCCCAGAATTTTTACATATGTGCTAGGGTATATGTGCACACCATCACAATTGATATAAGTGTCAGGGGGAATTCTTAATAGAAGCTGTCTATTTCCAATGAACATGCATTGCGTTTTTGGGGATTTAATAGAAATCCATTTTTGAGAAAATATCGTTTTATATCACGCAATGTATCTTCAGTGTTTGAGATGAGGTTATTGAGATTATCTGTCGTATCAGCTTGGAGAAACTGGGTGTCATCCGCGTATTGTATGAAAGAACATGCGTTTATTTTCTCAGCAAGATCATTTACGTATATAGAGAATACAATAGGCCCAAGAATTGAGTCCTGCGGAACCCCATAACCGACTTTCACTTCCTCATATATTATTATATTAATGGGGACAGATTGAGTTCTATTTCTAGTGTAACTTGATAACCAAAAACTATCAACATTGAGTTTAGCACATTTACGCAAAAGACTCTCATGGTTAACACAATCAAAAGCATTTGATAGGTCACATTGAGTTAAAATAGAACGTTTCTTTGAGTCCATGTTACCAAATATTTTGTCCGTGATAACTGTCTTGGACGGACACCGTGCTGCGTATTAGAAAGAAGGTTGTTGAACTCCAAGAACTGCATGAGCTGCCATGCAACATTTCTCTAGTATTTTAGAAACAACGGGTAAAAGCGAAATGGGTCTGTAATTATTTATATCATTACTATCACCACTTTTAAAGAGTGGGACTACAAGGGCATGTTTCCAAGAGGTAGTGACAGTGGAGGTGTTGATGATGCAGGTTAGATAAAAGGCAATGAAATACCGTCAGAGCCTATAGAGTTTGTTTCCTTAAGACCTTTTAACGGGAAGAAGGGGGAGGAAGGAGGAGTATCGAGAGGGAAAGAGGAATAGGAGAGAGGGAAAACAGTTGGAAGGGAAAGAAGAGAATGAAGAGGAAGAGGAAGCATGAAAGAAGAGGAAACATGAAAGAGGAAGGAAGAGGAGGAGGAAGAAGGCGAAGGAGGTAGAAGTGTTTAGAGAGAAAGAGGAGTTAAAGAGGAAAAAGGAGTAAAGAAGAAAAGAAGAGGAGGAAACATGAAAGGAGAGAAAGCATGGAAGAAGGAAGATGAGGAAGGAAGAAGAAGAAGGACGTAGGAGTGTTGAAAGATAAAGAGGAGTTGGAGGAGAGGAGGAGGAGGAGATGGGAGAGAGGGAAAAGAGAGGAAGAAACATGAAATAGCAGGCAACAGAAAGCTAGCGGGATAGAGTCACGGGTAGAAGGAGATCGACCATCTTTTGCCTCTTCCTCCCGGGGATCGAACCCAGAACCTCTCGGGTGTGAGTCGAATGTGCTAACCATTGCGCCACGGAGCCACTAGAGAATTGCATGAAGAAGGAGGAAGAGAAAGAGAAAGAGGACTATGGAATTTAATAAGAAGGAAATCGTAGATGGAGAAGGGTGAAGAAGAAGGAATGATGAAGAGGAGAAGGAGGAGAAGAAAAAGGTACTGAAGAAAAGGGGAGGAGGGGGAGTGTATAGATGTGTTGTGAAGGGTGGTGATGGTGGTGGTGGTGGGGGTGGTGGTGGTGGTGGTGATGATGGTGGTGGTGGTGGTGGTGGTGGTGGTGGTGGTGGTGGTGGTGGTGATGGTGGTGGTGGTGGTGGTGGTGGTGGTGGTGGTGATGATGGTGGTGGTGGTGGTGGTGGTGGTGGTGGTGGTGGTGATGGTGGTGGTGGTGGTGGCGGTGGTGATGGTGTTGGTGGTGGTGATGGTGGTGGTGGTGGTGGTGGGGGTGGTGGTGATGGTGGTGGGGGTGGTGGTGATGGTGGTGGTGGTGGTGGTGGTGATGGTGGTGGTGGTGGTGGTGGTGGTGGTGGTGGTGGTGGTGGTGGTGGTGGTGGTGGTGGTGGTGGTGGTGGTGGTGGTGGTGGTGGTGGTGGTGGTGGCGGTGGTGGTGGTGGTGGTGGTGGTAGTGGCGGTGGTGGTGGCGGTGGTGGCGGTGGTGATGATGGTGGTGATGGTGGTGGCGGTGGTGATGATGGTGGTGGTGGCGGTGGTGGTGGTGGTGGTGACGGTGGTGGTGGCGGGTGTGGCGGTGGTGATGATGGTGGTGGCGGTGGTGATGATGGTGGTGGCGGTGGTGATGATGGTGGTGGTGGTGATGATGGTGGTGGTGGCGGTGGTGGCGGTGGTGGTGGCGGGTGTGGCGGTGGTGATGATGGTGGTGGCGGTGGTGATGATGGTGGTGGTGGCGGTGGTGGCGGTGATGATGATGGTGGTGGTGGTAGTGGTGGTGGCGGTGGTGGTGGCGATGGTGATGATGGTGGTGGTGGTAGTGGTGGTGGCGGTGGTGGTGGCGGTGGTGGTGCGTGTGCCTAGGGAAGCAGAGCCAAGCAGGTGGTGAAGAGGAGGAGGAAGAGGAGGAGGAGGAGGAGGAGGAGGAGGAGGAGGAGGAGAAGAGGGGTGAAGGAAAGGAGGGATGGAGGGGCAAGGACGGACGCGTGAGAGAGAGAGAGAGAGAGAGAGAGAGAGAGAGAGAGAGAGAGAGAGAGAGAGAGAGAGAGAGATTTACATAGATTTACATAGAAAATCAGACCACACAGACCCCATGGTCCAGACTAGGTGGTCTGTCCTTAAACCTAAGTGATTTTACATTAATCAGAAGGCTCCAAAACGTTGCATTTCTACTCTAGTTGATATTAAGTTGAAGGAAGTGACGGTCGAGCTTTTTTTTTGAAGGAGTCAATCGTGTTACACTGGACCACTGATGGTGGGAGCTTATTCCATTCTCGCACTACAACGTTGGTGAAGAAAAATTTGGTGCAGTCTGAGTTTACTTGTCTACATCTGAGCTTTACGCCATTGTTCCTCGTGCGCAAAGTGTCATCGATCATAAACAATGTTGATCTCTCTACATTCGTGAAACCATTAAGTATTTTAATACATTCGATCAGTTTTCCTCGGAGGCGACGTTTCTCAAGAGAGAACATGTTAAGGGTGGAAAGCCTTTCTTCGTAGGATTTGTTGCGCAAGGAAGGGATCATTTTCGTTGCCCGACGCTGAACACCTTCTAATTTAGCAATGTCCTTTGCATGGTAGGGAGACCAAAACTGTACCGCATATTCCAAGTGGGGTCTGACTAAACTATTGTAGAGTGGAAGTGTTACATCTTTATTCTTGAATAAAAAGTTTCTTTTAATGAAGCCCAACATTCTGTTCGCTTTATTTGCTGCATCGATGCATTGCTGTGAGAATTTGAGATTTGACGCGATTTTGACCCCCAAGTCCTTGACGCATTGAACGCTTTTGAGTTTAACGCCGCGCATTTCGTAATCGAACTTCTTATTCCTCGTTCCAACTTGAAGGACCTGGCACTTGTCTACGTTAAAGGGCATCTTCCATCTATCCGACCAAGCTGAAATTTTGTGCAAATCCTCTTGGAGGCTTTGCCTGTCTTCATTGGTGAGAACCGAGTTACCAATCTTTATGTCGTCTGCAAATTTACTAATGCGATTATTGAGTCCAACATCCACGTCGTTGTTGTAAATAATGAAGAGCACTGGGCCAAGAACCGAGCCTTGAGGGACGCCACTAGTGACCGGTGCCCACTCTGAGTTAAATCCGTCAATCATTCACGATCCATTGGTTTACTTGACCGTCAATACCTATTTGCTTTAATTTATAAAGTAATTTATGATGTGGGACTTTATCAAACGCTCTCTGGAAATCAAGATAGACTACGTCCAGTGATTTGGTTACGTCATAAACAGTGAAGAGGTCGTTATAAAAGGTTAGTAGGTTTGATAGGCAGGATCTTTTGTTACGGAAGCCATGTTGTGAGTCCCCAATTAATGAATGGCTTTCAAGGTAACTCACAATTTTGTCTCTAATTATGCTCTCAAGTAGCTTACCTACAACCGAAGTTAGACTAATGGGCCTGTAATTACCTGGTACTTTTTTGTCTCCTTTCTTAAAAATCGGTGTCACGTTAGCCTTTTTCCAATCCGAAAGGACGATGCCTTGTCGTAAGGACATATTGAATACAGTTGTGAGGGAGGAGAGTATTTCGCTCTTTGTTTCTTTGAGCAGAGTTGGATATACTTTGTCAGGTCCAGGACTTTTATTTTTTTTAAGTGATTGGAGGGCTTTAAGGACTTCATCGGATTTTATTTCAGTTAGGCAATGCATGCTCGGGATTTACATTTGTACTGGTGTTGGTGGTAGTGATGGGAGGACTGTTAGTGTTAAACACCGAGGAAAAGTAATTGTTCAATAGGTTTGCAACGTGTTGGCTGTCAGTCACTAGTGCACCGTCGCTGTTTGTTAAGGATCCAATTCCACTTCTGATCGCCTCACACACACACACACACACACACACACACACACACACACACACACACACACACACACACACACACACAACGAAAATGCATAGGTATTCACGGAGGAGGCTCAATGTAACTTATTTATTTTTGTTCTTATTGCATTAAAAAATTACCAGTGGGTTAAAATAGAAAAAAGTTTAGGTATAAGTTAGTTAAATTTGTACCTTTGTTTGATTTTTTTTTCTTTCCTTTATGAGAGAGAGAGAGAGAGAGAGAGAGAGAGAGAGAGAGAGAGAGGGGGGGGGGGGAGGGAATGGAAACATGGATACATGGAAATGCAGGCAACAGAAAGCCTATTGGCTCATTACGAGGTCGCCCGCTTGGGTGATTTAATCTGCTCGACCGCCACTTGGGGCTTGATGAGCAGATGAAAGCACCTCGATATTGAGGAGCAGATGAAAGCACCTCGTTATTCAGTTTGCTCCCGATGCAGCGAAATGACTTTCGATTCGATATTTGAAGGAGTTGATGGTATTCGCATTTACTACTTCTGATGGAAGATTGTTCCAGTGGCGGATGACTCGGTTTGAAAAGAAACTCCTTCCAATGTCTGTGTTACATCGACTCGACTGAATGGGTAAACCGTTATTTCTAATTCTTGAGTTGGTTTGCAGTTCAAAGAATTTGGAGTAATCGACATTATTGAACTTTTTCAGTTACTTGATGACTTGAATCATATCCCCTCGTAGGCGTTTTTTCTCCAATGTAAAGATATTGAGTCGCTTGAGTTGTTCCTCGTACGGTTGAGCCCTTAAGGTTGGAATCATCTTTGTGGCGCGTCGTTGAATCCTTTCCAGTAAAGCAATGTCCTTTCTGTAAATAGGAGACGAGAACTGTACTGCATACTCGAGGTGCGGTCTTACCATGGAATTATACAAGGATAGCATCACGTGTGGTGTTTTGCACTCGAAGTTCTTCGCTATGAACCCGAGCATAGTGTTGGCTTTGTTGTATGCTTTTTTACAGTGATTCGCGTGTTTCAGGTCACTGCTGATAGTGACTCCAAGATCCTTTTCCTCCTGCATCGCCTGCAGAGGTTTCCCATTCATGATGTATGTGTGGTTACTATTTCTGGACCCAATGTGCATGACTTTGCATTTGTCAACATTAAAGGACATTTGCCATTTTTCCGACCATTCGATAATGTGATTGAGGTCTTTCTGAATGATTTCGCAGTCGGTCTTTGTGAGGGCCTCTTCACCCACCTTGGTGTCATCTGCAAATCTCGATATTGTGGATTTCAGTCCCTATTCTATGTCATTGATACATTTGATAAAGAGGATGGGTCCCAGCACTGACCCTAGAGGCACTCCACTAGTGACTGGAAGCCAATAGGAAGGCTGTCCGTTGAGTAGTACTCGTTGTTTTCTGTCGGTGAGCCAATCTCTTATCCACGCGATCAGATGTGGGTAGGCGGTGGCTGAACGGATAGCAAGACGGCCCCGCGTTCAGGAGGACGCGAGTTCAATCCCCGACCGGTGCCACCAAGCTGGGATTTTTCAGCCGCCGCCGAGTGGCTTAAAACTACCCACATGCTGTCCAGAAGACCACCTATCAACCCAGACTCTAGATTCTAGGATCAAAGATGAGCTCCGGGAGGGCAGCATGAGCCAATGCAAGATGGCGCCACTATAAAACACTCGCCTGCGCCAGAACGGGCTGGGCCGACCATCAGGACCCACCGGGAAGAAGCCTTGGACCGACCATCAGGATCCACCGGGAAGAAGCCTGCCGGCGCAATAGGCCACAACGTAAAAAAAAAAAAAAAAAAAAAAAGATTGGCTCCAATGCCCGCCGAGTGCAGTTTCTTAAGGAGTCGCTCGTGCGGTACCTTGTCGAAGGCTTTCTGAAAGTCCAGGTATATAACATCACTGGGGATGTGGGCATCCTAGTTTTTATATATACCTTGGAAGAAGTCTAATAAATTCGTTAAGCAGGAGCGCTTGTTTCTGAAGCCATGTTGGGTGTCGGAGATTATATTATTGTCTTCTAGAAGCTTAACAAGTTTATCTCTAATAATCTTTTCGAGTATTTTTCCTGCCACTGAAGTCAAACTTATGGGCCTGTAGTTTAATGCAACGCTTTTGTCTCCTTTTTTTAAAAATCGGTGTTACGTTCGCCATCTTCCAGTCTTCCGGGACCTTGTTCAGTTGAACTGACCGGTTGAATATGTTAGTGAGTGGTTGAAGTATTTGTTGTTTAAGCTCTTTTAATAACCGCGGGGACAAACTGTCGGGTCCCGTTGACTTGTCCAAGTACTTTTTTACTTCTTGGTCGCATATTGAGTCAATTTCCAGGGGCGTGATCTCACTCGCCGGGTCAGGGCCCTCGTGAATGGTTTCGATGTCCTCGACTGTGAATACGGATGCGAAGTTACTATAGAGGATTCTGGCCATCTGTTTACTGTCCTGAGTTACAGATCCAGTCTCGTCTGTCAGGGGACCAATATTGGATTTTACTTTCTTTTTCGATCTTATTGTAGGGGCGAAAAATAGGGGATTGGTCATAGATATAATTAATGAAGAAAGGGCACTACGTCTGCACCTCATAGAAAACGGGGGCTGGGTCGTTTTTAAGGGGGACTCATAAATAAAAACCTTGCTCAACTTACAACTACCCACATCTTAAGCCACATCCTTATGCCTCCCAGCGACACATTCACTTACTAGGTCACGCCACACGCTAAAGTTATGTATGTATCTATCTATCTAATCTCTACCTACCTACCTACCTACTTACCTGGCCTTAATTAAACATAGATTAGTTATATGGGTTTGTTCTTTTTGTTTTATTCTCTCTCTCTCTCTCTCTCTCTCTCTCTCTCTCTCTCTCTCTCTCTCTCTCTCTCTCTCTCTCTCTCTCTCTCTCTCTCTCTCTCTCTCTCTCTCTCTCTCTCTCGTTATTTTGGTCCGAAGTATATTGAGGAAGAGTTTAAGTGATTATCGCTGTTTTATGTCTGTCTGTCCGTATCTGCAATTGCCAATCTATCTATCTATCTATCTATCTATCTATCAACAGATATCTATTTCTTATTGTTATTATTATTATTATTATTATTATTATTATTATTATTATTATTATTATTATTATTATTATTATCATTATCATTATCATTATTATTATTGTTATGGTTATCATTATTATTGTAGTTTTTTTATTATTATTAGTAGTAGTAGTCGTAGCCTTAGTAGTAGTAGTAGTAGTAGTAGTAGTAGTAGTAGTAGTAATAATAGTAATAGTAGTAGTAGTAGTAGTAGTAGTGGTAGTGTGTAATGTGTATATTATAATGTACATGTGTATGTATGACTGTACGTGTGGCGAAACCCAGTCGGTGTCGCTCAACAGGATGTCTAACAACACGTCGTGCTTTTGGCCGTGGGAAGCTGTGATGAACTGACACTAGGATCAGCAAATGATGACTTTCATCAACAGTCATCAACCGGAACCCACACCCTTCCGGACGAACTACAAGCAAATAAAACGGGCGAACAACGCGGAGAAGAGAGAGAAGACGGGTGACGGGCAGGCGCGCGGTGCTCTGCCGCCCCGCGCCCTGCAGCGGTGTGGCTATCTCTGATTTCGTGCGTCTCGCTCACGTAAACTGTAAACCTTATGTAGTACAACTGTTAAAATGGTTAAAATACATTTGCTATTTGTATTAACCTGAGAGAGAGAATTAAAGTGAACTAAAGTGAACTTATAACGGCTACCGCTCGGCCACACATCACTTAACTAAAAGGCTATTGTGTTGTCTCAACCACTTCAGTCAACTGGAGAACGCAGGCAACGGTACACCGGACCTGACGTGAGACAGCAGTTCGCGCCTTAAACTTAAACGTAACACGTTACATTAACCACGTTAAAAATGACGCTTAAAAGTCGTTAACATAAATGATGTACAGCGTGGTTACGAACTACTCCGAATTTATATCGCTCTCTCTCAAACGTAGCTTCAGTGACAGTGTGTGGGGGACATCAGCGCGCGGCTTTTCCTGCCCCAGTGAGTCGAGTCAGCACACAGCCGCACCCGAGAGCACACCCCGCCCCGCCCCGCACCTCCACACAGCCCGCGCGCCCGGCCTTGCACCTCCACACAACCAAGTTTCCTTGGAGGTGTCCAGGCACTTGTTTCTTCCTTCGACACAACTCGTCGTAGGTGCGCACTTATCTTCGCCAGGCAACTCGGACCTTTGAGGGTGACTGGTGGGCGTATATTGTCTGCCCGCCGCCACGCCTTCCCCGCTACCAGACGGGGGACGGTAGACCCTGCCACCCCTGCAGCCCTGCCCTTGTCACCGGCGAGCGAAGGACGCGAGCGTGCTGAGTAGTGGGGTATCGAGTTGCTGTCTTCAAGGTTTTTAACACATTATAGCTGACACTCATTGATACGGTTTAAGTAATTACACCACTTGTAACATGATTTCAGGTGAATTACTATTATTATGTTCACGTGTTTAGGCGTGTGGGGCCGTATCTAATCTATTAGATTTTTCAGCTGTTGATTTTTCTGGCGTGTGGTTGTTTAATATTTTTCTTGAGTAACATTGTTACGCATTTTATGTATAATCATTCATTTTCTTTTCTCCTTTCTTTTGTGTATTTTATTGCACAGTGGAGACGTTTTGTCTTGCTAAGCCTCACTCATTATTCTTTTTCCTCTTTTATTATGCATTTTAAAAGCATCGGGGAGGAGTGAGCACATACTTAGCGGTGAATGATTATTACTTTACTTATTTTTGCAGCAATATTTTTTTTCTTTTACCATTTTACTCCTCATTTTACTAGTAACTCTTTTAATGGCAGAGAAACCTGACACGAGGACTATGAGGGGTGGGTTGAGAGAAAGAACAGTGCCGTCAAGGATAACGGTAACTGTTCTCATGTAAGGAGTGTAGCAGTCTTCAAAGGGTGCTTGCTCCTCCTACGCTGCATGTGCAACCAAGAGGTATTTACTTACCTTACTAATCCCACAATGGCTTCTGCCCCTAATCACCCGCTAACAGCAGCAGCAGTTAGGCCTTTCGTAGGGTAGCAAGGGAGGCAGATTGTTCCGCCAGGGACTTCTTGTTTCAAAGTGAGATTGTCATGGACATTTCATTCGTGTCAAATCCGGGAGATAAAATATCTCTCAGCCGCTCGAAGGTCAATCCCGGGAACGGGAACGCCGGCCCTCATAAACAGGAGCGCGTTCACAGGACGGAAGGATTATGATGCGTTTCGGTCACTTTTTCTTTAAACATTTGGGGAAGATGGGCAACACAGCCTCATAAAGGGTGTATATTTTGCTGTGGACACTGTGCAAACGAGTGGCCTTTTTAATAGGCCAGTGGACGCCTATAGGCTATCTACTGATTTGATCTCGTGTTTTAAACAGGGAAACTAGACAGATGGAGAAACCATTTATGTAGCTAATGCTAGATTATTACTAGAGTTCCTTATGTACATGATTGTCCTTAAAGTTCCTCTTCGAAGGAGTGCAGTATCCCTTTACTACAGCCCCACTGGCAACCTACATGGTTTTATCAGCCAACTTTTATGGCATTTAAAGTAATTTTGGGTCCTTTTTGAAGCTTCGTTTCCCGTCGACACGTTCGTCGGGGAGGGGGGTCTTCGCGACCCTCTGACCTAGGTAAACCTTTTTGGGTGTCACCAGCGGTAATCAAAAATTCCTTGGTGTGTTCTTTTACCCGTGGTTTAGGCAGAAATAGTCAGATAAATAGGTGGTTGGAAATTTGAGCTTTACGATTTTTTTTTTGCACAGAATGGTGCATAGTGATCGTCTCCAAAGACTAGCGCCGGCTTGAGGTTCAGCCTGACGCTGCTTTGTGTATCTTTCCACCACACGACTATAACCTGCATCCTCGCATCTACTAATTTATGTTTGGTTCCTAAGCTTTTGCCTGCATCTTTTTCATGCGAGAAGGGGAGTGCTTGAGTAATACTTTTCACTCTAACCCACTATTTTCTTTTATTGCTGAGTTGATGCAAGGCAGTCAGTCTTCTTAATTTAATTGGAGCCGTAATAACCGAGGGTGTAGACTAACATAGGGATAGGTACAATTTAACCTTGAACCTCATGTGCTTCTGCTTAAAACATACTTTTTCTCTGCACTGACAGACTCAGCTTGAGCAGATGCTGTCCCTAACTTTTATCGTAACCAGCATGTGAATATCTGTAAGCTTTGGAAGTAAGCAGACAAGTCTTACTTACCCTTACTTGACATACCACTGTTACCCGTTACGGGAATTATTTTTGGCGTCAAAGATGTCAGTCATCCACGTTCGTTACGATCGAGGGATAGGTGGAAATTTGTCTTTTTCATTTGATGTTTCTTAATGCTGGAATTACTTCAACCAATTATGCTGGAATTGTATATTTCAGTGAGATTTGTTACAACAGTTATTTCACAACTTAGTGACAGGATTTTCTTTTATAGTACTGTAGACCTGTAAAACGGAGTATTAGGAGTTAGTGGTGCTGACTGCCGATGCTTCTAAGGTTCTCCAGACTTGTCCTTGTTATCACATGTAACTATTAGGAGACTCTACGGATAACATTACCTCTTTTCACACAACCTTATCTATTGTTGTAAACCCCACCCGTCTCGAAGGCGTGCCGAGGGTAACGACACTGGCAATTAATTGTCACGCAACGGATGAGTGTTTCTCTGCGACAGTTTTGTGTCCAGGTGTGACTCGAAGGTTCAGTGTGTAGCAGATCTTCTTCAAGGATTGTTCCTTTTTCTTTTTACTATTCCAAATAGCTCCATTACCATGCATCCTAATGACAGTTTAGTCAATTTAATTTTACTAGGATGTATCATGTAAATAATTTTTCGAGCTATTATTTTGTTTTCTCGGAATAGTACTGAGCTTCCATGTCCACGACTCTTGCCAAGTTTACCTCGCCCTGTATGTACTTTGCCCATTTCTTGTTACTTCCATGATTATTTTTAATTATCATTGGCATTTCCCGATGCTGTATCGTTAGGCGGGCTCTGACTTGTATATATATATTTTTTTAATGCAATAACAGGACCTCGTTTAACTACTACACATTGTGCGACTGTAACATGGGTAGGTACACTGCTTTTAAAGGTCGGGTGAGTCGTGAGGTCGCGACTTTTAGAGAACCGAGCGATATAATGTGTATATTATAATGTACATGTGTATGTATGACTGTACGTGTGGCGACACCCGGTCGGTGTCGCACAACAGGATGTCTAACAACACGTGCTTTTGGCCGTGGGAAGCTGTGATGAACTGACACTAGGATCAGCAAATGATGACTTTCATCAACAGTCATCAACCGGAAGCCCCACCCTTCCGGACGAACTACAAGCAAATAAAACGGGCGAACAACGCGGAGAAGAGAGAGAAGACGGGTGACGGGCAGGCGAGCGGTGCTCTGCCGCCCCGCGCCCTGCAGCGGTGTGGCTGTCTCTGATTTCGTGCGTCTCGCTCACGTAAACTGTAAACCTTATGTAGTACAACTGTTAATATAGTTAAAATACATTTGCTATTTGTATTAACCTGAGAGAGAGAACTAAAGTGAACTAAAGTGAACTTATAACGGCTACCGCTCGGCCACACATCACTTAACTAAAAGGCTATTGTGTTGTCTCAACCACTTCAGTCAACTGGAGAACGCAGGCAACGGTACACCGGACCTGACGTGAGACAGCAGTTCGCGCCTTAAACTTAAACGTAACACGTTACATTAACCACGTTAAAAATGACGCTTAAAAGTCGTTAACAAGTGGTAGTGGTAGTAGTAGTCGTAGTGGTAGTGGTAGTAGTAGTAGTAGTAGTAGTAGTAGTAATAGTTGTAGTGGTAGTAGAGACCCGGTGGCCATACAATACTCAGAGGGGACCACCCAGGGGGACCCAGTGGCCATGGCAATGTTCGCCCTGGGAATGATGAAGCTGCAGGACATCATCCGCCATGAAAACACCAACGTCAAACAGGTGGCGTATGCGGATGACCTCACCGGGGTAGGAAAGTCTGCAGACCTCAGGAAATGGTGGGACCTCGTCAATGAACACGGCCCTAAAATAGGGTACCGTCCCAACGCCACAAAGTCTGTGGTGATTGTAAAACCAGAGGCATACGATCGGGCCAAAACAGCATTCCAGGGCAGTTACGTGAAACTGTCAGGGATTGGCGAAAGACACCTCGGGGCAGTCATTGGAATAGCTGAATACAGAACCGAATATGTGAAAACAGCTGTAAAGCGCTGGGAGTCAGAACTGCAGAGGCTGAGCGAGATCGCCAAAACAGAACCGCAGGCAGCCTACGCAGCATTTACGTACGGTGTTAAGCATAAATGGAACTACCTCATGAGGACATTTCCTGATGTTGCTCCGTTACTAAAACCTCTGGAAGATGCTATCAGAAACACCTTCATAACGGCGATAGCAAATGGGAGATGTCCCATTGACCAGGAGAGAAGATTGCTGGAGTTGCCGCCAAGAATGGATGGGCTCGGCATCACCAACCCGCAAAATCTGGCTGAGTCTGAATTCGGGAACTCAATCCGAATCACAGCCTCCTTGACCGGATATATTACCAATCAAAATG
>NW_026111616.1:262500-280000 GCF_024679095.1 Eriocheir sinensis | reverse complement strand
TTACAATCAGATATAGATCGACTTGCACGTTGGGCCAATCAATGGCAAATGAAATTTAACGTTGAGAAATGTAAAGTGTTGCACATCGGAAAAAATAACAATCGCGTTCGGTACGTAATGAATGGCCAACAACTTTCTGCAGTAAGTAAAGAAAAGGATCTTGGAATCACTATATCAAGCGATTTAAAGCCCGGTCAGCATTGTTCAGAGGTAGTTAAAACTGCAAACAAATTGGTTGGCTTCATCGGACGAATCTTTAATAATAAATCGGAAAAAGTAATATTAAAACTGTATAATTCGTTGGTTCGACCCCGTCTAGAGTACTGTGTACAGTTTTGGTCTCCCTACTACAGAAAAGACATAGAAAAGTTGGAACGGGTCCAACGAAGAGTAACAAAGATGATTCCTAGGTTGAGAAATTTGTCATATGAACAAAGGCTTAAAGAAGTAAATTTATTCAGCCTATCAAAACGAAGAATGCGAGGCGATCTAATAGAAGTGTTTAAAATGTTCAAAGGATTCAGTGATATTAATGCGGAAGATTACTTTACAATTGATCGATCAAATAGAACAAGAAGAAATCACAATTTGAAGATAAGTGGTAAAAGATTATCGTCGCACGAAGCTAAACACTTCTTCTTCAATCGAGTTGTTAATGTTTGGAACTCTCTACCTTGTGATGTCGTTGATAGTGCAACAGTTACGGCCTTCAAGAATAGATTAGACAAGTGTTTTGAATCCAACCAGCAACTAAGATATTACTCATTGTCGTAATAACGTTAAGTTCTTTCGAATACTGGTGTCCTTGTCCGCTTTTATTGCCCGGTTAGTGGTAGTAGTAATGGTAGTTCTTTCCTCTTTCCTACATAAATTCCATGCAGTTTTTCCATGCTGCATGGTTCTTTTTCCTTTCCTGCCAGCTTTGGCTGGAGGGATGGGGGTGTGGCGAGGAGCCTTCGCCTTTGCTGTCCTTCATCTTCCACCTTTGATTAGTTAGTTAGTGTAGCTTGTCACAAACAACCTCGTAAGGACCAGCAGGTCTGCTGTTGTTTGTTCCTCCTTTGTGTTCCTTTGTGTTCCCTCTCCTCTGTCCCTCCCTTCCCTCCTTCTCCCTCCCTCTCCTCTGTCCCTCCCCTTTCCCTCCCTTCTCCCTCTCCCTCTCCTCTGTCCCTCCCCTTTCCCTCCCTTCTCCCTCTCCCTCTCCTCTGTCCCTCCCCTCTCCCTCCCTTCTCCCTCTCCCTCTCCTCGGTCCCTCACCTTTCTCTCCTCTGTCCCTCCTTTCCCTCCCTTCTCCATCTCCCCTCCTCTGTCCCTCCCCTTTCCCTCCCTTCACCCTCTCCCCCACCTCTGTTCCTCCCCTTTCCCTCTCTTCTCCCTCTCCCTCTCCTCTGTCCCTCCTCTTTTCCTCCTCCCCGCAGAATTCATGATCTCAGCTTTCCTATGTTCATTCCGATCCTTCTTTCTCTCCTCAGTACCCTCCTATTCCCTTTGCACTGTACTGTATTTGGATCAACTCAAGAATCGCCCCTAACTAGAAATATCGGAAATTAATATATTATTTTTGGTTTATGACATTTATTATGCATAATCTTATATTCTATATATCGCATTATTTATAACTAATAGTTTTATTATTATGTACATGTATACTAAATGGGTGTGCGAATACACAGCATATGTGGAGCACTTTATTTTTTGCATTTTTCACATAGGGCATTGAGTGGAAATATGAATACACAGATGTTCAAAGGCATTGGTAAAAAATCGGTCGCGCCACATAAATTCCTGCAGATATGAGTGAAGGAAGTCTCGCCTGCAGCCCCTCATCGTCTTGAGGTGGGTCTTGTGTTTGTTCCAATATGACTCAATTGTTTGAGTGTGAACCCCAGTTTGAGGATCAACAAAGTTCAGAGAATGGTTGACCGTCCTGTGCACAAATCCCTGGCCCTGGATGTTGTGGTGTGCCCTCCATCCATCAGAATGAATGATGGTTGCACCACTGTGTGATGACAGGGAGAAGGGTAGCAGCATCTCTTGCGTCCACGATTTCCAAGTAGCCGACCGCTGGTGATGTGCTGGTGTCGACCATGCCAAACACCCACACAGAGGTGTGTGGTCCTCGACCCCGATGATGCTTGGGCTTATGAGAAAAGCAGGACTCATCCACTTCCACCACTGCCCCAGGACCGCCAAGCTTGATGGGGTTGGTCTGAAGGTATCTGCTGCACACTTCTCGAAAAAAACTGTAGCAGTCGACCATAGTTTTCTCTGAAACACCTGTTTGACGGGATGCTTGTTTTTCGCCAATGCGTTCACTCCATGCATAGATACAATGCACGGATCCAGGTCTGAAGTGATAAACTGGAATTAGCAAAAAATGATCCAGTCCTTATCGCTGTTGTCTATTTGTACTTAACACGGCCTTTCGTTTGGCATCTCCACGCATAACCATCCTTACACTTGGCATGTTTAGTCCAGTTCATCGCATTGCCACAATTGCCACACTTCACTTCATTTCTTAAAAGTCGATGTTGTTTAAACCAATTGATCGCAGGCAAAGGATCCTCATGCAGTCAGCAGAGGGAGCACGACAGACTTGAATGTGTCACGGGCCATGTCGAACTACAGACTCAATACATGAACCCAATGGTGCTAAAACTGATCACAAGTTGTGTCAGGTTAGTAAAAAATGTTAAGGTGAGGTCAGGTCAACTGCTGAGGTTTTCATCCCCTGATGTCAGGTCTACCGGTGAGGTTTTGGCCGCCCGCTGTAATACTGTCATCAACTGAAGAATTGCCCCCCAACTCTGCCCACCTGAAGACCTGACCTGAATTATATCACACACGCTGGTGTTACCTCTCATTATTTTATATCATTACTACACGAATATTCTTGCATAGCCATTGTTTTAATGTACTTGTGCCCTAAGCAGTCTGCTCAACAAGATCATACTATGTATGGTCAACTACTAGTTAGATTTTTTAAATGTCGCGAGGTCGCGATCAATGGTAGGTGACCGAGCAGTGTTATAGTAGTTGTAATTATATCAGTGTATTATTATTATCATTATATATTACCATGGATTAGGAATGCATGTAACAGTGGAAAATACCCGCGGCAGATAGATCACGCTACCATTGTAGGAATGTCACATGTCAGTGTTTATCGGACGAGCGTCTCGGTATGTGTACAAAGCATTTCATCAACCTTAAGGGTCACTTTGACTTACGTGACCGATTGTAATTTCATTATTTTCCAAGTCTCTAACTCACTCCATCCTGAGAGCTCGACTGACACAGACCTATTGTCTCGGCTCTCTCTCCAACGTTCCTGTATCTTTAGGTTTAGAATACATTTCACCTAAGGCACCGAGTGTTTCCCTCACTTCCCTGTTCGCCCACCAAGACCCTGTCTGAGCTCCACGCAACCAAGCCTTACACCGTTACAGTACCCCCAACTCTGCCCAGCTGAAGAATTGTACCCCCCAACTCTGCCCAATTGAAGAATTGCACCCCCCAACTCTGCCCAACTGAAGAATTGTACCCCCAATTCTGCCCAACTGAAGAATAGCACCCCCTAACTCTGCCCAACAGAAGAATTGCACCCCCAACTCTGCCCAACTGAAGAATTGTACCCCCAACTCTGCCCAACTGAAGGTGTGCAACTCTTCCAGAAGGCCCCAACTCTGCCCAACTGAAGAATTGCACCCTAACTCTGCCCAGCTGAAGAGGTGTACCCCTAACTCTGCCCAACTGAAGACTGCACCCCAACTCTGCTCAACAGAAGAATTGCACCCCAACTCTGCCCAACTGAAGAATTGCCCCAACTCTGCCCAACTGTAGGTGTACCCCCAACTCAGCCCAACTGAAGAATTGCACCCCCAACTCTGCCAGACTGAAGGTGCACCCCAACTCTGCCCAACTGAAGAATTGTACCCCCTAACTCTGCCCAACTGAAGGGTACCCCAACTCTGCCCAACTGAATAATTATACTAACTCTGCCCAACTGAAGAATTGCACCCCAACTCTGCCCAACTGAAGGTGTACCCCCAGCTCTGCCCAACTGAAGGTGTACTAGCTCTGCCCAACTGAAGGTGTACCCCCAACTCTGCCCAACTGAAGGTGCACCCCCAACTCTGCCCAACTGAAGAATTGCACCCCAACTCTGCCCAACTGAAGGGTGCCCCAACTCTGCCCAACTGAAGAATTGCACCCCAACTCTGCCCAACTGAAGAATTGTACCCCTAGCTCTGCCCAACTGAAGGTGTACTAACTCTGCCCAACTGAATTGCACTAACTCTGCCCAACTGAAGAGTGCACCCCAACTCTGCCCAACTGAAGGTGCCCCAACTCTGCCCAACTGAAGGGTGCCCCAACTCTGCCCAGCTGAAGAATTGCACCCCAACTCTGCCCAACTGAAGGTGCCCCAACTCTGCCCAACTGAAGAATTGTACTAACTCTGCCCAACTGAAGATTGTACCAACTCTGCCCCAGCTGAAGAATTGCCCCAACTCTGCCCAACTGAAGGTGCACCAACTCTGCCCAACTGAAGAATTGCCCCCAACTCTGCCCAACTGAAGAATGTGCCCCAACTCTGCCCAACTGAAGAATTGTACCCCAATTCTGCCCAACTGAAGAGTGCCCAACTCTGCCCAACTGAAGAATTGCACCCCAACTCTGCCCAACTGAAGGTGCCCCAACTCTGCCCAACTGAAGAATTGCCCCCAACTCTGCCCAACTGAAGAATTGCACCAACTCTGCCCAACTGAAGTGCACCCCTAACTCTGCCCAACTGAAGGGTGCCCCAACTCTGCCCAACTGAAGAATTGCCCCCAACTCTGCCCAACTGAAGGTGCACCCCAACTCTGCCCACTGAAGGTGCCCCAACTCTGCCCAACTGAAGAATTGCACCCCAACTCTGCCCAACTGAAGAATTGCACTAACTCTGCCCAACTGAAGTGCATCCCCAACTCTGCCCAACTGAAGAATTGCACCAACTCTGCCCAACTGAAGGTGCACCCCAACTCTGCCCAACTGAAGGAATTGCACCCCAACTCTGCCCAACTGAAGGTGCACTAACTCTGCCCAGCTGAAGGTGCACCCCAACTCTGCCCAACTGAAGTGCACCCCAACTCTGCCCAACTGAAGGTGCACCCCAGCTCTGCCCAGCTGAAGGGTGCACCCCAACTCTGCCCAACTGAAGGTGCACCCCAACTCTGCCCAGCTGAAGAATTGCACCCCAACTCTGCCCAACTGAAGGTGCACCCCAACTCTGCCCAACTGAAGGTGCCCCCAACTCTGCCCAACTGAAGGTGCCCCCAACTCTGCCCAGCTGAAGGTGCACCCCCAACTCTGCCCAACTGAATTGCACCCCAACTCTGCCCAGCTGAAGGTGCACCTAACTCTGCCCAACTGAAGAATTGCACCCCAACTCTGCCCAACTGAAGAATTGCACCCCAACTCTGCCCAACTGAAGGTGCACCCCAACTCTGCCCAACTGAAGGTGCATCTAACTCTGCCAGCTGAAGAATTGCACCCCAACTCTGCCCAACTGAAGGTGTACCCCAACTCTGCCCAACTGAAGGTGCACCAACTCTGCCCAACTGAAGAATTGTACCCCAACTCTGCCCAACTGAAGGTGCACTAACTCTGCCCAACTGAAGAATTGCACCCCTAATTCTATCCAACTGAAGAATTGCACCCCCTAACTCTGCCCAACTGAAGGTGTACCCCCAACTCTGCCCAGCTGAAGATTGTACCCCCAACTCTGCCCAACTGAAGGTGTACTAGCTCTGCCCAACTGAAGAATTGTACCCCAACTCTGCCCAACTGAAGGTACCCCCAACTCTGCCCAACTGAAGGTGCCCCCAACTCTGCCCAACTGAAGAGTGTGCCCTCAACTCTGCCCAACTGAAGGTGCACCCCAACTCTGCCCAGCTGAAGAATTGTACCCAATGCTGCCCAGCTGAAGAATAGCACCCCTAACTCTGCCCAACAGAAGGTGCACCCCCAACTCTGCCCAACTGAAGGTGCCCCAACTCTGCCCAACTGAAGAATTGTACTAACTCTGCCCAACTGAAGGTGCACCAGCTCTGCCCAACTGAAGGTGCACCCCAACTCTGCCCAACTGAAGGTGCACCCCAACTCTGCCCAACTGAAGAATTGTACCCCAACTCTGCCCAACTGAAGAACTGCACCCCCAACTCTGCCCAACAGAAGGTGCCCCCAACTCTGCCCAACTGAAGAATTGCCCCAACTCTGCCCAACTGAAGGTGCCCTCAACTCTGCCCAGCTGAAGAACTGCACCCCCCAACTCTTCCCAACAAGAATTGTAACCCCAACTCTGCCCAACTGAAGGATTGCCCCTAGCTCTGCCCAACTGAAGTTGCCCCCAACTCTGCCCAACTGAAGAATGTACCCCAACTCTGCCCAGCTGAAGGTGCCCCCAACTCTGCCCAACTGAAGTGCCCCAATTCTGCACAGCTGAAGGTGCCCCCCAACTCTGCCCAGCTGAAGGTGCCCTAATTCTGCACAACTGAAGTGCCCCCAACTCTGCCCAACTGAAGGTGCCCCTAATTCTGCCCAACTGAATTGCCCCCAACTCTGCCCAGCTGGGAAGTGCCCCCAACTCTGCCCAGCTGAAGGTGCCCCCCAACTCTGCCCAACTGAAGGTGCACTAGCTCTGCCCAGCTGAAGGTACCCAACTCTGCCCAACTGAAATGCCCCAACTCTGCCCAACTGAAGGTGCCCTAACTCTGCCCAACTGAAGAATTGCACCCCAACTCTGCCCAGCTGAAGGTGCACCCCAACTCTGCTCTGCCCAGCTGAAGGTGCACCCCAACTCTGCCCAACTGAAGGTGCACCCCAACTCTGCCCAACTGAAGGTGCCCCAGCTCTGCCCAACTGAAGAATTGTACCCCAACTCTGCCCAACTGAAGGTGTACCCAACTCTGCCAACTGAAGAATTGCACTAACTCTGCCCAACTGAAGGTGTACTAACTCTGCCCAACTGAAGAATTGCACCCCCAACTCTGCCCAACTGAAGAATTGTACTAACTCTGCCCAACTGAAGGTGCCCCAACTCTGCCCAACTGAAGGTGTACCCCAACTCTGCCCAGCTGAAGGTGCCCCCAACTCTGCCCAACTGAAGAATTGTACCCCAACTCTGCCCAGCTGAAGGTGCCCCCAACTCTGCCCAACTGAAGGTGTACCCCAACTCTGCCCAACTGAAGAATTGCCCCCAACTCTGCCCAACTGAAGTGCCCCAACTCTGCCCAACTGAAGAATTGCCCCTAACTCTGCCCAACTGAAGGTGCCCCTAACTCTGCCCAGCTGAAGAATTGCCCCCAGCTCTGCCCAGCTGAAGGTGCCCCCAACTCTGCCCAACTGAAGGTGCCCCTAACTCTGCCCAGCTGAAGAATTGCACCCCAACTCTGCCCAGCTGAAGGTGCCCAACTCTGCCCAGCTGAATTGCACCCCCAACTCTGCCCCAACTCTGCCCAACTGAAGGTGCACCCCAACTCTGCCCAACTGAAGAATTGCACTAACTCTGCCCAACTGAAGGTGCCCCAACTCTGCCCAACTGAAGGTGCACCCCAACTCTGCCCAGCTGAAGGTGCACCCCAACTCTGCCCAACTGAAGTGCACCCCAACTCTGCCCAACTGAAGATGTGCACCCCAACTCTGCCCAGCTGAAGAATTGCACTAACTCTGCCCAGCTGAAGAATTGTACCCCAGCTCTGCCCAACTGAAGGTGCCCCAACTCCCCAGCTGAAGGTGCCCCCAGTGCCCAACTGAAGGTGCCCCAACTCTGCCCAACTGAAGAATTGCACCCCAACTCTGCCCAACTGAAGAATTGCCCCCAACTCTGCCTAACTGAAGATTGTACCCCAACTCTGCCCAGCTGAAGGTGTGCCCCAACTCTGCCCAACTGAAGGTGTACTAACTCTGCCCAACTGAAGGTGTACCCAACTCTGCCCAACTGAAGAATTGTACCCCAACTCTGCCCAACTGAAGAACTGCCCCAACTCTGCCCAACTGAAGGTGCACTAACTCTGCCCAGCTGAAGAATTGCCCCCAACTCTGCCCAACTGAAGAATTGTACCTGCCCCCCAACTCTGCCCAGCTGAAGGTGTACCCTAACTCTGCCCAACTGAAGGTGTACTAACTCTGCCCAACTGAAGAATTGCCCCCAACTCTGCCTACTGCCCTAAGAATTGCCCCTCAACTCTGCCCAACTGAAGGTGCCCCAACTCTGCTCAACTGAAGGTGTACCCCAACTCTGCCCAACTGAAGGGTGCCCCAACTCTGCCCAACTGAAGGTGAACCCCCAACTCTGCCCAACTGAAGGGTGCCCCCAACTCTGCCCAACTGAAGAATTGTACCCTAACTCTGCCCAACTGAAGGGTGTACCCCAACTCTGCCCAACTGAAGGTGTACCAGACTCTGCCCAACTGAAGAATTGTGCCCCAACTCTGCCCAACTGAAGGTGTACCCCCAACTCTGCCCAGCTGAAGTGCCCCCAACTCTGCCCAACTGAAGGTGTACCCCAACTCTGCCCAACTGAAGGTGCACCCCAACTCTGCCCAACTGAATTGCACCCCAACTCTGCCCCAACTGAAGAATTGTACCCCAACTCTGCCCAACTGAAGGTGTACCCCAACTCTGCCCAACTGAAGGTGCCCCAACTCTGCCCAACTGAAGGTGTACTAACTCTGCCCAACTGAAGGGTGCCCTACCCCCAATTCTGCCCAACTGAAGAATTGTGCCCCTAACTCTGCCCAACTGAAGGTGTACCCTAACTCTGCCCAACTGAAGAATTGCCCCAACTCTGCCCAACTGAAGGTGCACCCCCCAACTCTGCCCAACTGAAGAATTGTACCCCAATTCTGCCAACTGAAGAATCGCCCCACCAGAGCGGTCTGGGGAGCAATTGTTCAATTATCACATTTACCGACATACAAGGGATGCAGGTCATCACATTTATCACATTTCCCGACATACAAGGGGTGCAAGTTATCTCTTATCACATTTACTGATATACAAGGGGTGCAGGTTATCTCTTTTATCACATTTACTGACATACAAGGGGTGGAGGAAGAAACTTTCATATATCAAGCAATTTTCAAATTCAAAACATACGTCATCATTTACTTTAAAAAATAATAGATAAACTTAGGAGGGACGGATCACAATAGGCAATCGACAAAAGACACGGTACTGTCTTAATTCATTAATTCGTCCACCCTCTGTTTGTAAACAAAGCCCGCGCATGCGCAATGTTGATGGGTTGTCTTAGGATACGTGGATGGCAAACGACACGTCACCGGACAACAAAACCTTACCCCTGCGAAATCTTTCAGCACCTGAGCGAACACACACACACACACACACACACACACACACACACACACACACACACACACACACACACACACACACACCATTTCCTTCCAGTCGATTTCCTTTTTCCAGTTTATATTTGTTTATTTATTTACTTATCTTTCTGTTTCTCTGTTTTTCTGTCTGTATCTATCAGTCACTTTCTGGTGCGTGTTGACCTTTATTTTCCATTCATTTCCTTCCTTCCTTGGCGATGCTTCCTCGTCTTCGCCTTTGTAGGCACGTCACACCCTCCAGGTCCAGGATGACGGAGGTGAGCACCGAGGACATGCGCAGCTGTAGTGTGTGTGTGTGTGTGTGTGTGTGTGTGTGTGTGTGTGTGTGTGTGTGTGTGCCCCCAACTTGTCCTTTGCTGAGAGAACTTTAATTTTAGTGCTGCACGTAGTCATTGGTTTTTGTTATAGTCTACGGTTGTTCTGAGTCTGTTCGTCCGTTTTCTCTCTCTCTCTCTCTCTCTCTCTCTCTCTCTCTCTCTCTCTCTCTCTCTCTCTCTCTCTCTCTCTCTCTCTCTCTCTCTCTCTCTCTCTCTCTCTCTCTCTCTCTCTCTCTCTCTCTCTCTCTCTCTCTGTTACTTGTTATTCGCTTCCGTTCTCATCAGATTATGTTTTTTCAGGGTAACTTTGATGAACTATTGCGAGTTTTTTCTCTTTATTGGGTGGTAACTTTTTTTCCTAGCAATTTTCTCTTTCTTTTCTTTCTTTTTCTTTGTCGTCTCTATCTTCTTCTTCTTCTTCTTCTTCTTTTTCTTCTTCTTCTTCTTCTTCTTCTTCTTCTTCTTCTTCTTCTTCTTCTTCTTCGTCTCACCTTTAAAGGAGGAGGATGAGGAGGAGACGTAATGTGTAATGCCGGGATGTGTAGGGAGGAGGAAAAACTTAGAAATATAAGAAAAAAGACATAGGTTAAGTCATTATAAGTGATTATAAGTAATTATAAGGGATTACAAGTAGTTATAAGTGGTCATAAGTAGACATTAGGAATTATAAGTCATTATAAGTCCATCATAGGTATGTAAGTAATTATAAGAAGCTATCATTAATCACAATCTATAATTCTAAGTATCGGAAGGCTTGTATTTGTCTCTATATTGTAGAACATAACAAATTCCCCCCCCCCCCTCCCTCAGACTACAATTACACAAGGTGATGTAATCTTTCACAACACTGTCCCGCCAGAATCCGGCGTCTACCGTCCCTCCCCTTCCTCCCCTCCCCCTACCAGCACACGCATTCGAAGCAGTTGCCAGCCACCTTGCTTGTAAATGTCCTATCTGTTAAAGTCATCGTGTAGTGACACGACTAGCCTGATGGGTGAGCCTCCTTAACTCACTTAGCCAAGGGGGTACCTCTTTGGCCGACTGGTAAAGGAGTGGCTCTCCCGTTACGCTGGTCGCGGGTTCGATCCCCGGCACCGGCAAACCTTTCCTTGTCTGGATTAATTTCTCGTGTGTTTCGTTACACGCAGAGATCGTGTTGGAGTATAGACAAGATAAAATTCTGGCATTTCAAATGTACTGGAGGAGGAAGGGTTAGAGAGAGAGAGAAAAGTTTTCATACATTTACATTGATTTACATAGAAATTTAGACCACACAGACCTTATGGTCCAGACTAAGTTATCTGCCCTTAAACCTAAGTGATTATTTATTAATCGGATAGCTCCAAAACTTTGCATTTTTACTTATATAAATATTAGATTGAAGGAAGGTCGGTTGAGCTTGTTTTTAAAGGAGTCAATCGTGTTACACTGGTCCACTGAAGATAGGAGCTTATTCCATTCTGGAACTATAACGTTGGTGAAAACAAAATTTGGTGCTGTCTGAATTTACTTTTCTACATTTAAGTTTTGTGCCATTATTCTTCGTTCGCAAAGTGTCATCGATCAGAAACAATTTTGATTTGTCCACATTCGTAAATCCATTAAGTATTTTTGAACACCCGATCAGTTTTCCTTCGAGGCGACGTTTCTCAAAAGAGAGCATGTTAAAGCTTCTCACCTTTAACATGTTCTCTTTTGCTTATTCTCTGAGGTTTGTTGCGCAAGGAAGGGATCATTTTTGTTGCCCGACGTTGAACACCTTCTAATTTAGCAATGTCCTTTGCATGGTGGGGAGAACAAAACTGTACAGGATATTTACGTGTTTTCAAGTGTACAAAATCTGGTGACGATAATTGTTTGTATTCCCAAAACAGTGGAGACGGCGAGCAAAACGACCGTTGTGTGACCTCGCCCCTAGAATTAGTTTTGCAGGATGAATAGACTATGAAGACCAGTGTCCCGCCCCATGCAGCAGACCCCTACAACAGCAAGGATGCACTGATGGAAAATAAATGAGTTTGAAACAATCTGTATCCAAAAGCCTCTTAACATTATAGACTACACCAGTAAAGACTATCGAGATGGTTATCAATGCCCCGACAGCAGATCCTAACAAGTCAGGAATGCGTCCTAGGAATGTGGCGCCCCCTTTTTAAGGAGCAATACGTATGCGCAAAATATCTATCAGTGTAAATGCCGCGCCCTGCCCAGCGGACCCGTACATGGGGACAGGAAATGCGTCGTATATAGGAAAGAGGCGCGCCATATCTCTGACTATCACTCCTTGGTCGCGTCAAGACAAGCTTTATCACCGGAAGGCGACGGCGATATCACGAGAGCTAAATTGCCTTACGATTCCGCAAACCCTTGGGCGCTCACCATTTTGGCCTTAATGTCCTTAGCGGCGAAGGGTCACTATTCTACAGCGCTGGGTGACTGTTTGAGCGAGGATGGGGGACTGGCGGGGGAAAATGGCTCATATTCGTAAAGGCCACAACGCCCAAGGCACACGTGTACGGCAAGGCTTTCCAAGGAGGTGCGGGGATTTCCAGGGGTAGTTTTATGACCCTGGTGGTGGTTTGAACCTTCTGTACCATGAACCTTAAAAAAAACATTCGTAGAACCCGATATTTCCAGGGGTAGTTTTATGACCCTGGTGGTAATCTGACCCTTCTTCTGTACCATGAACCTGAAAAAAACACTCATTAGAACCCGATATTTCCAGGGGTAGTTTTATGACCCTGGTGGTAGTCTGACCCTTCTTCTGTACCATGAACCTGAAAAAACACTCATTAGAACCCAATATTTCCAGGGGTAGTTTTATGACCCTGGTGGTAGTCTGACCCTTCTTCTGTACCATGAACCTTTGAAAACACTCATTAGAGCCCGATATTTCCAGGGGTTGTTTTATGACCCTGGTGGTGGTCTGACCCTTCTTTTGTGCCATGAACCTAAAAAAAAATATAAAAAAAACATTAGAACCCGATATTTTCAAAGGTAGCTTTTCCCTTCCCTTCATTGCCCATCCCTTCCTTTGCCTTCCCTTCCTTCCCCTTCCCTCCTTTAATCCTTTGACATTTAAACCCAGAGAATTTAAACCCAGGGAATTTTTAACTCATACAAATTTAAACACTTATAAATTCAAACCCTTAGAAATTTAAACCACAAAGAATTTCCTTCCTCTTCCCTTCCCTTCCCTTCCCTTCCCTTTACTTCCTTATCCTTCCCTTCCCATCTCCTCCCCTTCCTTGCCTTCTCTTCCTTACCCTTCCCTTCCCTTACCCTTCCTTCCTTCCTTCCTTACCCTTCCTTCCCTTTACTTCCTTATCCTTCCTTCCCTTCTTCCTTACCCTTCCCTTCCCTTCTTCCTTACCCTTCCTTCCTTCCTTGCCTTCTCTTCCTTACTCCTTCCTTCCCTTTGCTTCCTTCCTTCCTTCCCTTCTTCCTTCTTCCTTCCCTTTCTTTCATCCTTCCCTTCCTTCTTCCTTACCTTCCTTCCTTCTTCCTTACCCTTCCCTTCCTTTACTTTCCTTACCCTTCCTTCCCATTTCTTGCCTTCCTTCCTTCTTCCTTCCCCTTCCCTTCCCTTCTCCTTCTTCCCTTCCTTTCCTTACCCTTCCTTCCCATTTCTTCTCTTCCTTACCCTTCCCTTCCTTCTTCCTTACCCTTCCTTCCATTTCTTGCCTTCTCTTCCCTTCCCTTCCCTTCCCTTTACTTCCTTACCATTCCTTCCTTTCTTCCTTACCTTCCCTTCCTTACTTCTTACCATTCCTTCCTTCCCCATCTCTTCCTTCCCTTCCTCTTCCTTACCTTCCATCCCTTTGTTCTTACCTTCCTTCCTTTACTTACCTTCCTTCCCTTCCTTTGCTTCCTTCCCTTCCTTCTTCCCTTCCTTCCTTCCTTTTGTTCCTTTTCCTTCCTTCCTTCCCTTCTTCCTTACCATTCCCTTCCCATCTTCCTTCCCCTAACCTTCTCTTCCTTACCCTTCCCTTCCTTTGTTCCTTACCCTTCCTTCCCTTTCTTCCTTACCCTTCCCATCCTTTGTTTCTTACCCTTCCTTCCTTCTTCCTTACCCTTCCCTTCCCTTTGCTTCCTTCCTTCCCTTTGTTCCTTACCCTTCCTTCCTTCCTTACCCTTCCTTCCTTTGCTTCCTTACCCTTCCTTCCTTTGCTTCCTTACCCTTCCCTTCCCTTTCTTCCTTCCTTCCCTTCTTCCTTACCCTTCCCTTCCTTCTTCCTTCCCTTCCTTCTTCCTTCCCTTCCTTTCCCTTCTTCCTTCCCTTCCTTCCTTCCCTTCCTTTGCTTCCTTACCTTCCTTCCTTTACTTCCTTACCATTCCTTCCCTTTCTTCTTCCTTCCATCCTTTATTTCCTTACCCTTCCTTCCTTTATTCCTTCCCATCCCTTCTTCCTTACCCTTCCTTCCTTCTTCCTTACCCTTCCTTCCTTCCTTTTCTTAACCTTCCATCCTTTGTTCCTTACCTTCCTTCCCTTTCTTCTTACCATTCCTTCCCATCTCTTCCCTTCCCTAGCCTTCTCTTCCTTCCTTCCCATCCCTTTGTTCCTTACCCTTCCATCCCTTTTTCCTTCCTTCCTTCCTTCTTCCTTACCCTTCCTTCCATTTTCTTGCCTTCTCTTCTTTTCCTTCCTTCCTTCTTCCTACCTTCCTTCCTTCTTCCTTACCCTTCCCTTCCTTTTCTTCCTTCCTTCCCTTCCCTTCCTTCCTTCCTTCCTTCCTTCTTCCTTACCTTCCTTCCTTCTTCCTTCCTTCCTTCCCTTCTTCCTTCCTTCCTTCCTTCCTTCCCTTCCTTACTTCCCTTCCTTCTTCCTTCCCTTTATTCCTTACCTTCTTCCTTCCTTACCCTTCCTTCCTTTACCTTCCCTTCCTTTACTTCCTTACCCTTCCTTCCTTTCTTTCCTTCCTTCCTTCTTCCTTTCCTTCTTACCTTCCTTCATCTTCCTTCCTTTCTTCCTTCTTATACCTTCCCTTCCTTCCTTCTTCCTTTACCATTCCTTTCCTTCTTCCCTTACCCTTCCTTTACTTCCTTACCCTTCCTTCCTTCTTCCTTGCCTTCCTTCCATCTCTTCCCTTCCTTGCCTTCCCTTCCTTCTTCCTTACCCTTCCTTCCTTTTTCCTTACCCTTCCTTCCCTTTGCTTCTTCCTTCCCTCCTCTTCCCTTCCTTCTCTTCCTTACCCTTCCTTCCTTCCTTCTTCCTTCCTTTACTTCCTTCCCTTCCTTCCTTTGCTTCCTTTCCCTTCCTTCCTTTGCTTCCTTACCTTCCTCCTTCTCTTCCTTCCTTCCTTCCCTTTGTTCCTTCCTTCCTTCTTCCTTCCTTCCTTGCTTCCTTACCTTCCTTCCTTTACTTGCTTCCTTCCTTCCTTGTTCCTTCCTTCAATTCCCTTTGCTTCCTTACCCTTCCCTTCCCTTTACTTCCTTCCTCCTCTTCCTTATCCTTCCTTCCATCTCTTCCTTTCCTTGCCTTCTTCTTCTTCCTTTACTTCCTTACCCTTCCTTGCTTCCTTCCCTTCCTTCCTTCCTTCTTCTTCCTTCCTTCTTCTTCCCTTCCCTTCCTTCTTCCTTCCTTCTTCCTTCCCTTCCTTCCCTTCTCTTCCCTTTTCTCTTCTTACCCTTCCCTTCCCTTTGCTTCCTTACCCTTCCTTCCCTTCCTTATCCTTCTTCCTTCCCTTCCTTCCCTTACCCTTCCTTCCCCTTCCTTACCCTTCCCTTCCTTCCCCTTCCCTTCCCTTCTTCCTTCCTTCTTCCTTACCTTCCTTCCTTCTTCCTCCTTCCCTTGCCTTCCTTCCATCTCTTCCCTTCCTTTAGCCTTCCCTTCCCTTTCCTTCCTTCCCCTTCCTTCACTTCCTTACCCTTCCTTCATACCCTTCCTTCCTTGCCTTCTTTTCCTTACCCTTCCTTCCTTTGCTTCCTTCCCTTCCCTTTCCTTACTTCCTTACCCTTCCTTCCCTTTTCTTCCTTACCCTTCCTTCCTTTAATTCCTTACCCTTCCCTTCTTCCTTCCTTCATCCTTCCCTTCCTTCCTTCTTCCTTCCCTTCCTTCCTTTACTCTTCCATCCCTTCCCTTTCCTTCCTTACCTTCCCTTCCATCTCTTCATTCCTTCCTTCTTCCTTCTTCCCTTCCCTTCCTCTTCCTTCCTTCCCTTCCTTCCCTTTCTTCCTTACCCTTCCCTTCCTGCTTCCTTACCTTCCTTCCTTCTTTCCTCCCCTTCCTTCATTTTCCTTGCCATCCCTTCCCTTTCTTTTGCCTTCTATTCCTTACCCTTCTTCCTTCCTTCCCTACCTTTGCCATACCCTTCCTTCCTTCCTTCCTTCTTCTTACCATTTCCATCCCATCTCTGCCTTTCCTTGCCTATCCTTCTCTTCCCTTCCCTTCCCATCCTTGTTTCCTTCCTACCTTCCTCATCCCTTTATTTCCCTTACTTTCCTTCCCTTTGCTTCCTTACTTCCCTTCATTTCTTGCCTTCCCTTCCCTTCCTTCCCTTTGCTTCCTTACCTTCCCTTCCTTTAGCTTCCTTTCCTGCCTTCCTTCCCTTCCTTTGCTTCCTTACCCTTCCTTCCTTTCCTTTGCTTACCTTACCCTTCCCTTCCTTTGCAATTCCTTACCTTCCTTGCCTATATTCCTTACCTTCCTTCCTTCCCTTATGCTTCCTTACCCTTCCTTCCCTTTACTTCCTTCCTTCCCTTCTTCTTCCCTTCATCTCTTCCTTCCTTCTTCTTTTCTTCCTTCCCTTTCCTTCTACTTACCATTACCCTTTCCTTCATCCTTCTTACCTTGCTTCCTTCCTTCACTTCCTTATCCTTCTTATTCTCCTTCCTTCTTGCTTGTCCTTACCCAGCCCTTCCATCTCTTCCTCTTATACCCATTATTCTCTTCCTTACCCTTCCTTGCCTTCCAATTCCTTGCCTTCCTTCCTCTTAACCCTCCTTACCTTCTCTTCCCTTCCTTCCTTACCATTCCTTCCCGTCTCTTCCCTTCCGTATTCCTTCTCTTCCTTACCCTTCCTTCCCTTTGTTTGCTAACCCTTCCCATCCCTTTGTTCCTTACCCTTCCTTCTTCCTTTTCCTTCCTTCCCTTTGCTTCCTTGCCCTTCCCTTCCTTGCTTCCCTTACCATTTCCCTTCCATCTCTTCCCTTCCCGTAGCCTTCTCTTCCTTCCCTTCCCTTCCCCTTTGTTGCCTTCCTTCCATCCCTTTGTTTTCCTTCCCTTCCCTTCCTTTACTTCCTTCCTTCCTTCCCTTCTTGTAACCTTCCATCCTTTGTTTCCTTACCCTTCAATTCCTTCTTCCTTACCTTCCCTTCCCTTTGCTTCCTTCCTTCCTCCCTCTCTTCCTTATCCTTCCTTCCATCTTCTTTCCTTGCTGTCTCTTGCCTTCCCTTCCCTTCTTCCTTACCCTTCCTTCCTTCACTTCCTTACTATTCCCTTCCCTTCTTCCTTACCCCTTCCCTTCCTTTCTTCCTTCCTTCCCTTCCTTCTTCCCACATACCCTTCCTTCCTTCTTATACCTTCCTTCCTTCTTCCTTACCGCCCTTCCATCTCTTCCCTTCCTTGCCTTCTCTTCCTTGCCTTCCTTCCTTTGCTTCCTCAACCTTCCCCTTCCCTCTTCTTCCTTATCTTCCCTTCCATCTTCCTTCCTTGCCTTCCTCTTCCTTACCTTCCCTTCCCTTCTTCATACCCTTCCTTCCCTTTCTTCCTTACCTTCCTTCCTTCTTCCTTACCCTTCCTTCCTTCTTCCTTACCCTTCCCTTCCTTTACTTCCTTACCCTTCC
>NW_026111616.1:145000-260000 GCF_024679095.1 Eriocheir sinensis | reverse complement strand
ATTATACCTTCCCTATTTTTGTCTTGTTTTGTTATTCCTTTATTTTAATTTTTTTTATTTATTATCCGTTGGTTTTGTTTCGTTGTTTCGTTCTTTTGTTCTTTTCTGTTTTCTTGTTATTTTTTTGTTATTATTTGTTTTGTTTCGTTGTTTTTATATTTTGTTATTTTGTTTTGTTATTTTGTTATTTGTTGTCTTCGTTATCTCGCGTCCATTCTCCCCCATCTTGTTTCTTATCGTTTATGTTTTCTTTTCCTTCCAAGAAAATCAAAGGGAAGAAAAACCAGCACGCGAGAGACAACAGAAAGAGGTCAATAAAGGTACGAACTGGGGGTCCTGAGATACCATAAGAGACGCACGCCATGAGAGGTGGAGGGTCTGAGGTTGATGTATTTCCTAATGTATTTCCGGAGATCAGAGGGAAGGGAGTGGCAAAGACTCATTACTCTATACACACTCACACTGACGCAATCCCCACCTCTGTCTATTACTAACCTCCCTATTTGCCTTTATGAAAGTGAGCGAACACATGATAGATTTATCTAGCGTCCTGTTTATCTTTGTCATACACACACACACACACACACACACACACACACACACACACACACACACGCATTATCTACATTTCATGCATCCTACACATCTCCTTATTTGGCTATATAAACTCTTTGATCATACACTTGCACGCTTTCAGACACAAACAAGCGGTCATAATCATCTTGAAAGCGGTTACGGCATCCGTGTTAGCCTTTTGATATTATTAGTTTTATAGTATCATGTATGTACATTATAATATACACATTACATCCGTTCAGGCACTTTTATCTACTTACCTGGGCACTTTTATGAACACAAGATAAGACGCAGGAAATGTAGATAATGTGTGTGTGTGAGAGAGAGAGAGAGAGAGAGAGAGAGAGAGAGAGAGAGAGAGAGAGAGAGAGAGAGAGAGAGAGAGAGAGAGAGAGAGAGAGAGAGAGAGAGAGAGAGAGAGAGAGAGAGTAAAATAAATAAAACAAAGGACTAAGAAAGCAAGAAAGAATAGAAGAAAGCAAGAAAGAATAAAGAAAGCAAGAAAGAGTGAGAGAAGAAGAGAGATAGAAAGACTGACAGGAAGGGGGAATGACCCTGCTGAACTGTTCTTGGTAGTGAAGGGAAGGAAGTGGCTCTGACAGTCCTTGTTAAATGCGCAGTTCGCTTGCTGATAACTTTTTTTCCTTCAAATGTTGACAACTCGAAACACCATCATTGTTGCGTCACTGTACATCCCCTCCTGCTGTGACAGAGACAGACAGACAGACAGACAGACAGAACGTAAGGGGGAAAAAAGAAATGGTAGAAAGAGAGAAATAGAAGAAGAAAACCGAACAAAAGGAGAAGGGAGAGAGAGAAGAAAATATAGGAAGTGTGCAATAGAGTAACGAAAGACGAGAGTAAGGAAGAGAGAGAGAGAGAGAGAGAGAGAGAGAGAGAGAGAGAGAGAGAGAGAGAGAGAGAGAGAGAGAGAGAGAGAGAGAGAGAGAGAGAGAGAGAGAGAGAGAGAGAGAGAGAGAGAGAGAGAGAGAGAGAGACGAAGGGAAAAATGAGAAAGAAGAAAGGGGAGGAAACTGAAAAAAAGGAGGTAATAAAGGAAAAAGGCAGGGAGGAAGGGAGACACGAGAGGGAGACTAGACACAGGGAGGAAGGGAGACACGAGAGGGAGACTAGACACAGGGAGGAAGGGAGACACGAGAGGGAGACTAGACACAGGGAGGAAGGGAGACACGAGAGTGAGACTAGACACAGGGAGGAAGGAGACACGAGAGGGAGACTAGACACAGGAGGAAGGGAGACACGGAGAGGAGACAAGACACAGGGAGGAAGGTAGACACGAGAGGGAGACTAGACACAGGGAGGAAGGGAGACACGAGAGGGAGACTAGACACAGGGAGGAAGGGAGACACGAGAGGGAGACTAGACACAGGGAGGAAGGGAGACACGAGAAAGACACAGGGAGGAAGGGAGACACGAGAGGGAGACTAGACACAGGGAGGAAGGGAGACACGAGAGGGAGACTAGACACAGGGAGGAAGGGAGACACGAGAGGGAGACTAGACACAGGGAGGAAGGGAGACACGAGAGGGAGACTAGACACAGGAGGAAGGAGACACAAGAGGGAGACTAGACACAGGAGGAAGGGAGACACGAGAGGGAGACTAGACACAGGGAGGAAGGGAGACACGAGAGGAGACTAGACACAGGGAGGAAGGAGACACGAGAGGAGACTAGACACAGGGAGGAAGGGAGACACGAGAGGGAGACTAGACACAGGGAGGAAGGGAGACACGAGAGGGAGACTAGACACAGGGAGGAAGGGAGACACGAGATTGAGACTAGACACAGGAGGAAGGAGACACGAGGAGGAGACTAGACACAGGGAGGAAGGGAGACACGAGAGGGAGACGAGCCCGCGGGAGGAAGGGAGACACGAGAGGGAGACTAGACACAGGGAGGAAGGGAGACACGAGAGGGAGAATAGACACAGGAGGAAGGAGACACGAGAGGGAGACTAGACACAGGGAGGAAGGGAGACACGAGAGGTAGACTAGACACAGGGAGGAAGGGAGACACGAGAGGGAGACTAGACACAGGGAGGAAGGGAGACACGAGAGGGAGATTAGACAGGAGGTAAAAAGTACTACTACTACTACTACTACTACTACTACTACTACTACTAAAACTACTACTACTACTACTACTACTACTACTACTACTACTACTACTACAACTAAAACTACTATTACTACTACTAGTACTACTACTACTACTACTACTAAAACTACTCTTACTACTACTACTACTACTACTACTACTACTACTACTACTACTACTACTAAAACTACTACTACTACTACTACTACTACTACTACTACTACTACTACTACTACTACTACTACTACTACTAAAACTACTACTACTACTACTACTACTACTACTACAAAAACTACTATTACTACTACAACATAAATGATACCTCCACCCATGTTTATTTTCCCGACACATAATCATGGAGGGCTCCATAGTTTGGAGGTCATTAGCCCCAACTCTGTTCGCTAATGACTGTGGCATCCAACCATATCCCTAATACTATCTGACACTAAATCACCTATCGTCTATTACGTCTAGATCCCCCTTTCCTTCCCTACTCAAGTCACTCCCGACCCACCCTAATGTCACTCTCCACCACTGTGGCTTCATAGTCCATATTGGAGATGGTGGCGGCTTTTGGGCCAGTGTCTGGTGCCCCTGAGACATAGGATGGCCCACCTGAGCAGGGAGAACGAGAGGCGACACCTCATCCAGGCGACAACGTGGCTCCTTGGCTGATGCTTCTTTTCTGAGATTAGCTCCGCGAGGCGTGTGTAGAAGCATTGGGCCCTGGGACCCATCCCGTGTGTGTGGTGAAGACGACTACTAAAACTACTACTACTACTACTACTACTACTACTACTACTACTACTACTACTACTACTACTACTACTAAAACTACTACTGCTACTACTACTACTACTACTACTACTACTACTACTGCTAACTATAGTGTTTGGCGAACATTATTATAGCGAAGTTTTAACATTAGTGACATAGGTAGGATGATGCAACCGACTAACTAGAGTGTATGAAGCTTTTATCATAAGTAGGATAAACATATAACAGACAAGCTAGAGTATATAGCAAACTTTATTATAGTGAAACTAACATGGTGACATCTGTAGGATATGTGTAACAGGCTAACTGGAGTGTGTGGCGAACAATACTGTGGCGAAGTTTTAACATAGTGACATACGTAGGATATGTGTAACAGGCTAACTGGAGTGTGTGGCGAACAATACTGTAGAAGTTTTAACATGGTGACATCTGTAGGATATGTGTAACAGGCTAACTGGAGTGTGGTGTGTGAACAATACTGTGGCGAAGTTTTAACCCGTGGGTTTCGGCTATGGGAAAGCCGAGAAGTGGCCGAGAAACGACAAAATTACACTGCATTTTGAGAATCAGAAAAGAGCATGGAACGTATATCGAGTACTCCTCTCATAACCATAAAGCCGTTAAAAATATTTACTTTTACTGAAACTCCATACTTTTTGGGTGGCGTTTGTTACAAAATAAACAGTCTCGTGACGCGTGGCATCTAGACGAGAGTCGCTTTTTGTCTACTATATAAAATTTGACAAGTGATTACTGTATGGATAGCTAATTTAGTCTGCCATGACCATACAGCAACACCTATGACAAAAATGCCCACCTCAAGATCACTCACCCACGATAATGACTCAGGGCATTCATGGTGGCTTGCTCTATGCCACCACCGCCTACAATTAGCTCGAATTAAGGGTTTTATGGAGAGCCCTTTTTAGGGTCCACTGTATCACTGCCACGAGTCGTGAAAGCCCTGAAAAGGGTCTGCCGACGTTCTCGGGCTAACATGGTGACATACGTAGGATTAATATAAGCCAAAAGAAAATCATCGCAATGAAACTAAAAAAATAAAATAAAAGATAAAACTGATTGAAGTAAAAAAAAAAAACATGATATAATGAAATAAAAATCTAATAATAATACGAGCCCTTGGCAGGAACAATCATGGAGGGAAAACACGCTGAGAGTGAACACTGGCACCAGAAATATGACGCAAAAAAGTGAACACTGGCACCAGAAATATGACGCAAAAAAGTGAACACTGGCACCAGAAATATGAAGCAAAAAAGTGAACACTGGCACCAGAAATATGACACAAAAAAGTGAACACTGGCACCAGAAATATGACGCAAAAAAGTGAACACTGGCACCAGAAATATGAAGCAAAAAAGTGAACACTGGCACCAGAAATATGACGCAAAAAAGTGAACACTGGCACCAGAAATATGAAGCAAAAAAGTGAACACTGGCACCAGAAATATGACGCAAAAAGTGAACACTGGCACCAGAAATATGAAGCAAAAAAAGTGAACACTGGCAGAAATATAACGCAAAAAAGTGAACACTGGCACCAGAAATATGAAGCAAAAAAGTGAACACTGGCACCAGAAATATGACGCAAAAAGTGAAAAGTGAAAAAGAAAAGAAATTGTCGAAACAACAAAACTCGCTTAGAAATATATTGCATGTTCCTCCTCCTCCTCCTCCTCCTCCTCCTCCCCTTCTCATCTTCCTCTTCATCCTCTTCCTCCTCCTCCTCCTCCCCTCCTCCTCCCCTAATCCTCCTTCTTCTCCTCTTCTTCATCCTCCTCATCCTTTTCCTCCTCTTCCTCCTCCCCCTCCTTCACGCCATCACCCCTGCTTGTCTGGACGGCACGGTGCCGTACCCTGCTTGTCTGGAGGGCACGGTGCGGTCCCCTGCTTGTCTGGAGGGCACGGTGCGGCCCCCTGCTTGTCTGGAGGGCACGGTGCTGACCCCTGCTTGTCTGGAGGGCATGGTGCTGCCCCTGCTTGTCTGGAGGCACGGTGCTGCTCCCTGCTTGTCTGGAGGGCACGGTGCTGCCCCTGCTTATCTGGAGGCACGGTTCTGCCCTTGCTTGTCTGGAGGGGTGCTGCCCCCTGCTTGTCTGGAGGGCACGGTGCCGTCCCCTGCTTGTCTGGAGGGCATGGTGCTGCCCCCTGCTTGTCTGGAGGGCACGGTGCTGCCCCCTGCACGGTGCTGCCCCCTGCTTGCCTGGAGGGCTCAATGCTGCCCCCTGCCTGTCTGGAGGGCACGGTGCTGCCCCCTGCTTGTCTGGAGGGCTCGGTGCTGCACCCTGCACGGTGCTGCCCCCTGCTTGTCTGGAGGGCACGGTGCTGCCCCCTGCACGGTGCTGCCCCCTGCTTGTCTGGAGGGCACGGTGCTGCCCCTGCTTGTGTGGAGGGCATGGTGCTGCCCCCTGCTTGTCTGGAGGGCACGGAGCTGCCGCCTGCTTGTCTGGAGGGCACGGTGCTGCCCCCTGCTTGTCTGGAGGGCACGTTGCTTGCCCCTGGTGGTCTGGAGTCCACGGTGCTGCCCCCTGCTAGTCTGGAGGGCACGGTGCTGCCCCCTGCTTGTCTGGAGGACACGGTGCTGCCCCCTGCTAGTCAGGAGCGCACTGTGCTGCCCCCTGCTTGTCTGGAGGGTAACGGTGCTGCCCCCTGCTTGTCTGGAGGGCATGGTGCTGCACCCTGCTTGTCTGGAGGGCACGGTGCTGCCTGCTTGTCTGGAGGGCACGGTGCTGCCCCCTGCTAGTCTGGAGGGCACGGTGCTGCCCCCTGCTTGTCTGGAGGACTCGGTGCTGCCCCCTGCTAGTCTGGAGGGCACGGTGCTGCCCCCTGCTAGTCTGGAGGGCACGGTGCTGCCCCCTGCTTGTCTGGAGGGTCACGGTGTTGCCCCCTGCTTGTCTGGAGGGCACGGTGCTGCCCCCTGCTTGTCTGGAGGGCACGGTGCTGCCCCCTGCTTGTCTGGAGGGTCACGGTGTTGCCCCCTGCTTGTCTGGAGGGCACTACGCTGCCCCCTGCTTGTCTGGATGGCACGGTGCTGCTGCCTCCTGCACGGTGTTGCCCCATGCTTATCTGGAGGGCACGGTGCTGCCCCCTGCACGGTGATGCCCCCTGCTTGTCTGGAGGGCACGGTGTTGCCGCCTGCACGGTGCTGCCCCCTGCTTGTCTGGAGGGCACGGTGCTGCCCCCTGCAGGTTGCCCTCATCTTGCAGTGCTCACCCCTGCGGGCGTGCTGGCCTGGGTGTGTCAGCAGCCGGGGCCCGTGCGTCAGGGAGCGGTCATGCAGCCACGCCTCACCTTTGTGACCCCTGAGGGTGTGCCCGGAGGGGCTCTCCTCGGGGTCAGGTAGTTTCCGTCATCGTAGTCTGAATCTTCGTCTACGTGGCATTGTGAATGCTCGGCGACATTTTCGTAGATTGGAGGCTCGGCGACATTTTCGTAGATTGGAGGCTCGGCGACATTTTCGTAGATTGGAGGCTCCGGCATCTTCTCGTAGATGTGCTCCTCGTCGTCGCCGAAGTACAGGTAGTCGGGCTCCTGCTGCCGCGTCGCCACGCGCGGGGGCACGGTGGGGCCCGTGGGCGGCGCCACGTCCACGTAATTGTCGTAGACTTGTACCTCGCCGCAGATGCACCAGGAGGCGACCAGTCCGCGCCGCGTCGGCACGCGGGGCACTACGGGAAGAGTGTGACCATTACGACGACGACGACCGTCACGAGAGAGAGAGAGAGAGAGAGAGAGAGAGAGAGAGAGAGAGAGAGTGTGTGTGTGTGTGTGTGTGTGTGTGTGTGTGTGTGTGTGTGTGTGTGTGTGTGTGTGTGTGTGTGTGTGTGTGTGTGTGTGTGTGTGTGTGTGTGTGTGTGTGTGTGTGTGTGTGTGTGTGTGTGTGTGTATGTAATAATAATAATAATAATAATAATAATAATAATAATAATAATAATAATAATAATAATAATAATAATAATAATAATAATAATAATAATAACAATAATAATAATAATAATAATAATAATAGGTTTATTAATGTAAGGCAGTCGTATGGCTGAAAATATAGAAATTAAAAATCCAAGAAACTAATAGTAAATAGGCTACACTAGAGGGAGGGAGAGGGTGGGGGTTTGGGAGAGCTAAATAGAGACATAAGGGAGAGGGAGGTGGTGTGAAGGGGCACTTAGAGGGTAGCGGTGAGGTGCTAATCTCCACCGCGGCCCTTTGGGTATGACTGTCACTGGGCATTGTTTATCATCCGCACCATCGCGGCACTGCGCTACGTTTGTAACGGTCAGTTCGCGGCGCTCTGAAGGGTTGAGTTTGTTGTGGTGTCTGGTGAAGCGGGTGGGGGGAGGCGCGTCGGTGGCAGGATGAAGAAGCAGGGAGATTCCGAATTTTTTGAGGGCGTCCTGGTGCTTGTCAGAGAGCCTCGGGAGCCTCATTGTGGCCAGGGCATTGTTGTAGGTGTGGTAGTCAGGGCCTAAAATGACCCTGAATGCCCTCTTTTGAACCCTCTCAAGCTGCTGTTGTTGGGTGAGGGTAAGGGACGATGACCACGCCGGGGAGGCATACATTAGCTTTGACAATATGAATGATGAATAAATACTGCACAGCTCAGCAGCTGGTGCCCCCAGCGTTCTAAGTCTACGCAGCATGTACAGCTTGTAGGAGGCTGCTCTGACGGTGTTGAAGACGTGGAGCTTCCAGTTGAGCTGGTAGTCCACAGTGAGTAGTTTGGTTGACTGGACAACCTGGAGGTGGTGTGAGCCAATAGACAGCAGCGGAGGTGGCACATCTCTCTTGGACGTGCAAACGTGCATCACCATGGTCTTGGTGTGGTTGATAGGTTGTCAACCGTCCATGCCTGAAGGTTGTCGAGCGACGCTTGAAGAGGTGCATAGTCAGGATCCCTGTTGTTGACGGGGACGCCCAAGGTGCTGTCGTCAACATATTTCCAGCGATGCGGTGTGTCCATGAGGGCGTTGTTAATGAGCACCAAGAAGCAAAGCGGACCCATTTTAGTGCCTTGCGGGACGCCACGTCAGCTCAAGAGGAGGAGACCGAGCCCTGGGAGCGAACTATTTGCTGGCGTGTGCTGAAATCAGTCAGCCACGATACTAAATTAGGGTGAAGCCCCAGCTCAATGGCCTTAGTAATGACAACAGTGTGGTCTACAAGGTCAAATGCTTTCCTGAAGTCGACAAAAGCAAGGGCAAGGGAGGTGTCTCGTTTGTCCAGGTGGCTGTGTATGAAATCTAGAAAGCTGACCAGGCAATGAGTGGTGGAGGAGTGCTTCATGTTGCCAAATTGTAGGATGTCTATGAGGTTACCAATATCATCATAAGCCAAGTAAAAATAAAATCTTCACAAATGAGGCTGGGAATGGGTGTGTAAGTAAGTAAGTAAGTAAGTAATGTTTATTGCCATAATATATACACATTGATATATACATATATATATATAATTATAATTCTGGCAACGAATCTAGCCTATCAAGCCAAGCTTCCCGACAGACTGTATATTTATTACATTGTACTATTCTTATCTTTCTAAAGGTTGCAGATAGCTCCCAACCATAAACCTAAATACAAATATACAATAAATAACAAAATTAACAATAATACCATATGGAGTTAAAATAGTTATATCTAAAAAGTTGAGTTTAATAACAACTACAACAGCATCAACAATAATAATAATAATAACAATAATAATAATAATAATAATAATAACAATAATAATAATAATAATAATAATAATAATAACAATAATAAAAATAATATGGACAATAGTACTATGCAATTCACTGATTAGATTTAATAATGTAAATTTGTGTTCATGTTTCAGGAATAAATTATAATTTTAACCATGATTGTTTTGGATTGCAAATAAGTGTGTTTTACTGACTTTTAAATAGAGAGAAATTATTACTATTAAGGAGATTTTTATTTCTACTGGCAAAGAATTCCAAACTTGAGGTCCTGAGCATAAATACTATTTCTGAAAAGAACTGTCCTGAACTGTGGAAGATAAGATTTATATTGTTCCTGCGCGTATTATGCTGTATTAATAACTTGAAAAGGATGAGTTCCATGCATCAGTGCGAGGTTTATATAAATAAATAATAGTAGAAAATAACAATGAATGTTTTTAAAATTAAGAAATCTATGTGTGGAAAATACGTTATGTGTGGAATCAAACTTGTTCATGTAAAACATACACCTAAATATCTTATTTTGAGAAACCTGAAGATTTTTAAGAAAGGAAGGCCACGTACACGCCCACACAGATACACAATAAATGAGATGCGGGTAACAAAGTGTATAATAAATACTGATAATTGCTTCTTGTGTAAGGCTATTTCTTATTCGATACAGTATGCCACATATCCTAGATAGTTTATTTGCAACAGAATTAATTTGGTATTTCCAATTGATATTTTGATCTATGACAACGCCCAAAAACAGTATAAGAAACTCGTTCAAGTACTTTTCCTTCAAGTGTTATAGGTGGCATGTTAGTAGTGACTGATCGGTTTTGAAAGATAATGTATTTTGTTTTAGTGATATTTAACCTTAACTTATTATGTTTAAGCCACATATTAATTGAATTGAGCTCATTATTAATGTTTATATGCAAACTATTTATATTTTTATCATCTAATAGTAAATTAGTGTCGTCAGCATAAATGGTATACTTAAATTTATTACTAGCATTGACAATATCATTAATATAGATGAGAAAAGTATAGGTCCTAGGATAGATCCTTGCGGTACACCCATTTTGATAGGCTTGAAAGAAGAATATTTAGAATTACAGTAAACAGCTTGAAATCGATTTGTTAAATAATTTTTGAATAATTCTAAAGGAACTCCCCGAATCCCAAAATTACTAAGTTTACTTAATAGAATTTTATGACATAGCGAATCAAGCCTTAGAAGATCTAAAAATTCCAACTAAATAATGTTTCTTTTCCAGATATTTATACACATTATTGGTAAACTGAAATATAGCCGACTCAGTAGAGCGCCTGGTCTAAAACCATGCTGACAATTCGAAAATAAATTATTTTCTCAATGAAATTTACAAGACGAGTGCATATCACTTTTTCAAAGACTTTACTGAACACAGGAAGAATTGATATAGGTCTGTAGTTATTGACATCATCTCTATTATCTGACTTAAACAATGGAATAATTTTAGCTTTCTTAAGTTCGTCCGGAAAAACTCCTTTCTTTAATGTGAGTTAACTATGTGTGTTAATGGCAAGGAAATTATGCTGGCAGTTTGTCTTACGACCAAGGGAGAAATTTCATCAAAACCAGATGATGTACCTTTTAATGTCTTAAGAAAGTTTTCAATTTCTATCTGTGTGGCTGGTGATAAGTATACCAGTAATTAGGTGAGTTGTGTAAATATGTCATATATTCATCCCCTACTATATCATGATCTAGCCCCAACCTTCAAAAAAATGGTCATTAAATGTTTCAGAAATGTCAGTACAATGTGGCTTTAATTCAATAACTGTATGTTTAGCACCTGTGCATCTACCAAGAATAGTATTAATGGATCTCCAGTGTTGTTTGGTATTACCTTGGCTATTAAGTAACTGCTCTTGTTTATACTTCTTCTTAGCTAATTTTAAAAGTGACGTTAATTTATTTCTATATATTCTATAAGGCTCCTTAAACGTTAAAGGCCATTTATGAGCTAGTTTTTCAAGTCGATGTTTTTCTAATACTATTCTTAAGAGCTAGAGTAATGTGGACTACGTTCCTTTTAAAACTAATTTAAATTTTTCTTTCAGGAAAAAACTTATCAAAACATGTTTTAAATTTACTGTAAAATAAATTGTAGGCCTCATTAGCACATATACAATTTAATGTGTCCTCAATTAGTTTGTGAGAGACTATTACTAATTTTTCAAGGGAGTCCTGATTAAATATTCTTTTAGTTTGTGTGTGTGTGTATGTGTATGTGTATCTGTGTGTGTGTGTGTGTGTGTGTGTGTGTGTGTGTGTGTGTGTGTGTGTGTGTGTGTGTGTGTGTGTGTAAGTCACCACAGCCTCATCTGAGCTGGACTCGCTTTCGCCAGCAGGTACCCTCCCGACGTGAGCAAGTGCATGCTCATTATCGTCGATCTCTGGGTACTGCCAGGCCCTCACACACCACACACCCCATCTTCTTTGCTCAAAGAGGAACAGTAACCACTCCTAGTCAACCGAAAGAATCCGGCCTGAGAGGGGCTGGAACTGACGCCTGTTTGGCCGTTAGGCTTCGCAGCGGAGCGCTCTACCGATTGAGCCACCAGGGCGTGTGTGTGTGTGTGTGTGTGTGTGTGTGTGTGTGTGTGTGTGTGTGTGTGTGTGTGTGTGTGTGTGTGTTTGCGCCCGGAGCCGTGGCCGCCACTCAGCCGTGGAAGATTCAACTTGAAAACTTAAGCCGCCAACTCTTTGGATTTCTACAGTAAACTCATGGCACTCAGGTGGCTTTAGGGTGAAATGGGCACACCCACACACACACACACACACACACACACACACACACACACACACACACACACACACACACACACACACACACACACACACACACACACACACACACACACACACACACACACACACACACACACACACACACACACACACACACACACACACACACACACACACATACTCACCTGCCCCTCTCCTGTCCACGCCATCGCCTCCAGTGAGTCACACACACCACAATGGCCAGGATCACCGCCACCACCACCGCTATCGGCACCGCTATCACCACTGTCGAAGAGGAGAGAGACAGAGTGACCTTTCCTTGTGGCGGCGAAGGTGTGGACGTGGTGTGGCTGTGGTTGTCAGGGTGGAGGAAGAGCTTGTAAGAGGAACACCTGGAGGGGCTGTGGTGGCAGAGGTTGTGGAGGGTGTTGTGGTGGTAGTGCCTGGAGGTGGTGGTGGTGGTGGTGGTGGTGATGGTGGTAATGATAGTAGTGGATGTTGTGGTGGTAGTACCTTGATTTGGTGTTGTGGTGGTGGTGGTGGTGGTGATGATGGTTGTGGTGTTGTGGTGTTGGTACCTTGAGGTGTTGTTGTGGTGGTGGTGGTGGTGATGATGGTAGTGGTGTTGTGATGTTAGTAACTTGAGGTGTTGTTGTTGTGTTGGTGATGGTTGTGATGATGGTGGTGATAATTGTAGTACCTGGATGTGCTGTTGTGGTGGTGCTGGTGGTGGTGATAGGGTCGGGCGGATCCGTGCAGGTGTTTGGGTTCTGCAGGCTCGTGACTTCTTCCGGACCGTGACATCTGCCGCCCGTTTCTTCGGCTGTGCTTGTCCAGCTGGAAGAGCCGTGAGCCACAATACTAAGGCCAGTGATGAATTTGTTCCATGTTGTTTTCCTCGTGCATCTTCCTCTAAATCCTTCAATGGTTAGGGTGAAATGCAGAATTTTGTTCAATGTATTCGGTGCTTTCACATCCACCTTCAGTTTGATCCACTTGGTGTTGCTGTAACACTTGTCAAGTCCAAACCAAGCTACGTGATGGATTGGTACAGAGACAAGTCCTTCTGTCACTACAAGACTAACTCCCTTGAAGTCATCTCCCGGCTTCACGTACACTGTTGTCGACTCACTATATCTTCCTAATTCTTTTCTTCTCTCGAAACAAATTGTCTCCTTCCCTCCTTCACTGACGGCCACCACTTCATGAAGATCCTCACAGTCCCTGGTGCCGTGGGCGCTTCCAAGACGCAGCAGGAGCACCGCCGCCACAGCCACACGCCACGCCATCACCCCAAGACACGCCAGGCTTGTTTGTCTACGGGTGTGAGGGTGAGGGAGCAAGATGGACGCCGGATATACTTCCCCTGATAATATAATGCAAAGACATAATACACACACACACACACACACACACACACACACACACACACACACACACACACACACACACACACACACACACATATGGCATTTATATATTGACCTTAGCGTGTCCTGCGTTTCGATGATGGATACTTGTGATATGAGTATGTTCTCTCTCTCTCTCTCTCTCTCTCTCTCTCTCTCTCTCTCTCTCTCTCTCTCTCTCTCTCTCTCTCTCTCTCTCTCTCTCTCTCTCTCTCTCTCTCTCTCTCTCTCTCTCTCTCTCTCTCTCTCTCTCTCTCTCTCTCTCTCTCTCTCTCTCTCTCTCTCTCTCTCTCTCTCTCTCTCTCTCTCTCTCTCTCTCTCTCTCTCTCTCTCATTACTTTGGTCTGAAGGATATTGAGGAAGAGTTCAAATGATTATCGCTGTTTTATGTTTGTCTGTCTGTCTGTCTGTCTGTCTGTCTGTCTCTCTGTCTGTCTGTCTGTCTGTCTGTCTGTTGGTCTGTATTTACCTATCTTTCTGTCTATCTATCTATCTATCCATCTATCTATATATCTATCAGTATATATCTATTTATTATTATTATTATTATTATTATTATTATTATTATTATTATTATTATTATTATTATTATTATTATTATTATTATTATTATTATTATTATTATTATTATTATTATTATTATTATTATTATTATTATCATTATCATTATTATTATTATTTTTATATTGTTGGTTTTTTGATAGTAGTAGTAGTAGTAGTAGTAGTAGTAGTAGTAGTAGTAGTAGTAATAGTAGTATTGCTTTCCTTCTTTCTCTGATAAAAAACTCATAATAAAGTCAAGCCATATTCACGTAACTGTCTCAAGATTATGAAAAGGAAACAAAACACAACTAACTTTTCTCGTGTGTGTGTGTGTGTGTGTGTGTGTGTGTGTGTGTGTGTGTGTGTGTCATAAGCTAGCAGTGTCCTCCTTTGAAATAATACGTAATCCTGAGTCTCAGGTTTTGTTCACGGCTTTCTCAGTACGTTAACTGGTGACAAATTTCGAACATGGCACGACGGTACCGTAGAATTAAGCAGCAGTGGTGGTGGTGGTGGTGGTTGTCTACTCATTTCTCCTCTTCATCCTATCTTCTCTTGTTTTCCTTCTTCCAGGCAGTAGAATTTAAGAACATCAAATCCACTGCTTTACTTCCTTTCTTTTCCTTTCCTTCTTTTATATACGATGACTGTTTTATTTTTCCTCTTCATCTCATCCCCTCTTATTTTTTTCCTTCTTCTAGGCAGTAAAATTTAAAGAACATCAAATCCCACTGATATCCTAACTTTCGTTTTACTTTCTTTCTTTCTTTCTTTTTATATACGGTGATTGTATTTTTCCTTTCTCTTTTCCATCCTATCCTCTTATTATTTTCCTTCTTCAGGCAGTAGAATTTAAGAACAGCAAATCCTGCTATACTAACTTTCTTTTCCTTTCTTTCTCTCTTTTTTATATATACGGTGATTGTGTTTTCTTTCTCCTTTCCATCCTATCCTCTTATATTTTCCTTCTTCAGGCAGTAGAATTTGAGAACAGCAAATTTCACACTAGATTGACTGTCTTTTCCATTTCTTTCATTTTTATATACGATGGTTGTGTTTTCTTTTCTCCTTCCCATCCTATCCTCTTATCTTTTTCCTTCTTCCAGGCAGTATGCTCGGTGCGGTCGCTTATAGAAAGTTGAGCATTACAGAATGACTTACTTTTGGCGGATCCGAAAGTTAATGGAGCAGGGTTTAATTAATTAATAATTTTCTTGGAAGGTCAACCACTGATTTTGAAGAACTATTACGAACGGTGGCTCCCAAAATACAACGAATCGATACCAGGCACAGAAAAGCCATTCCAGCTCCCATCAGCCTGCAGCTATACTCTGACAGGCAGGGATCCTTTTACGAGCCTCATTAACACCTTCGAAATGTCAAAGCTGAGTTTCCAATCAAACTTTCCTGGTGTGGGCGGTCCTGAGAAGGGGGGGATACGCTCCCCCCTGGACCCCCCCCCACATGTATATGTGACTTATTTCAGCGAGGAGGTATTTCTCGCAACACCGGCTGCAGCGTCGCCGCGGCCGCCGCCAGAGGAGGCGACGCGCTTTCGTTAACATTATCCCCTATTTTCAAGAGTGAAAAAAAGTCCTTGAATTGGGTTTTCAAAGCGTGTCCATGACTGTTGAAGGTTTGTAGAAAAGATATATGAAGAGATACTAATGTTTCATAAGGTAGGTAATGAGATACTGGCACGGACCTATAACGAATCTTAACCGTAAATAGTCCTTAAAGTAGCCGAGAAATATTACATTTATAACAGCCGGAGTGTTTGCTGGTAGGTAAACGTAAGTTCCAACAACGATCTTCACGGATACACTGAAAAGAAAACAAAAAGCGTGGAAACAAGCGAGTCGCGTCTCCGAGCTTCCGAGCCTCGGTCAAGAACAATTATGGTCAAGGACGTGAGTCACGTGACTCAAGCACCACGTGGGGGTGCTGCGCGCGGCCGCCTGACGCAACAAAGTAGTACGCTGCTGTGTGGGCATTATTTAAGGATATTCTTAATAGTTATTATAAAGTGACACGTGGATTTAATGTAGGGAAATAAAAGCCGCCCCACCATCTTCGCGTCGTCAGTAATGCAAGTAATGGCTACTGTTGAGGAAGGGGAAGTAGACACCTCTTTCAAAGTTATGCTCAGCCTACATTACTGCTTGTTTCTTGGTGACTGAATTCAGGGCGGTAAAGAATGACTTCCGGAAAATAGAAGGGGGGCGAGGGGTACGTAGCCCCTTCCGTGAGGGAGGTCGAGGGGTGCGAATTAAGCTCCCTTTAGGATGGGGGTCGAGCGAGCGAGGTCCCCCGTTAGGTAGGTTACGTTAGGGTGAGTTAGGGTAGGGCAGCCCACAGGTCCCAAGCTTGTTTGAGGGTAGAGGGGGGCGGAGCATGGGCAAGCACTATTATATCGTTGGTTAAGTAGGACGTGAGGTACTGACGTTGTTTTGAGCTCTACATTTTTTCCTGTTGTTTTCCGGGAGGTTTGAAGGCTATCAAATACATATGACATCAGAAGAGCAGTTGGTTAAGTAGAAAACGAGATACCAGTGCGGCTTTTATCGCGACACTCTTTCCTCTTGATTTCTGGGAGCTTCGAAGGCTAGCACAGTATACATATATGGTAACAGAAGAGCAGTTGCCTACGTACATTACACACACACACACACACACACACACACACACACACACAAGGGTAAACGGTCGCCCCAAAACAGCACCACACCAAGTTGGAAAGAAAGAATGAAAAGAAAGAAATAGAAAGACAGAGGGAGAGAAAGAAAGGGAAGGAAAAACGATGCAGGAAAGTGGAGAAAAATAATGAGCAAAACAAGAAATATAAAGAGAGGGAGAGTAGCATAGTAGAGAGGTATGCAGAGAGAGCCTTCGTAGTGTATAGGCTTTAATTGACAAGAGACCCGACCACCGTAACCCATGGTGGTAAACTAACAGATTCATTAGAATTCCCCTTACATCAACTCTGACCCATGATTCGAGGTATCGAACCCGAAGTATAAAATCCCCAGCTCGAATCATTTATGAGACCTGCTTCACCACAAGTAGTAGTAGTAGTAGTAGTAGTAGTAGTAGTAGTAGTAGTAGTAGTAGTAGTAAGAATAGTAGTAGTAGTAGTATTTGTATTTCTACTTTCTCTATTTTCTCTTTTTATATAATGTCCTTCGTTGATGTTAGATAGGGCCGAAGATGGATGACATTTGCAATTGTTTTTCTTTTCTCTGTTGTATTTTTTTCTTTCTCTTTTCTCGACGTTGTATCTCTCTCTCTCTCTCTCTCTCTCTCTCTCTCTCTCTCTCTCTCTCTCTCTCTCTCTCTCTCTCTCTCTCTCTCTCTCTCTCTCTCTCTCTCTCTCTCTCTCTCTCTCTCTCTCTCCTGTCGATGTTGTTTTTGTTTTTCTCTTCTCAATGGCGTTTATTTTATGTTCTTTTTCTCCATGACGTGTTTTTCTTTTTCTCTTCTCGATGTTGTTTTTGTATCATCATCCATTTGCTGGTGTTCCGTGATGGTCTGGATGAGCCTCTTTCTTCCCTGAAGAGACTCACCCATAGATTTGTTGGTGTGGATGTTAGGGCCGATAAAAGTGGATGATGTTTATCTAATCCTGTTCTCTGTGTTCCTTTTTTATTCTTTTTCTTATATATTCTTTTCATTTTTTGGTGTTCTTTTCTGTAGTTTTCTTTTTTTGGTCTGTTTTCTCATATTTTCCTTTTTTTGGTGTTCTTGTATTTTTTTCTCTACTTTAAATTGTCCTTCCTTCGGCGTTGTCGTTGTATGGATGAGTCTCCCCCCCCCCCCCCCCCCCAAAAAAAAAAAAAACATACCAGCTTACAACCTGGTCTCCGCCAGTTCTTCTCCCCAGCACAGTTGCTGTTCATTTACAGGCGCCTTGTCCGCCCTCGTATGGAGTATGCATCTCATGTGTGGGGGGGCTCCACTCACACAGCTCTCCTTGACAGAGTGGAGTCAAAGGCTCTTCGTCTCATCAACTCTCCTCCTCATACTGATAGTCTTATACCTCTCAAATTCCGCCGCCATGTTGCCTCTCTTTCTATCTTCTATCGATATTTTCATGCTGACTGCTCTTATGAACTTGCTAACTGCATGCCTCCCCCCCTCCCGCGGCCCCGCTGCTCACGACTTTCCACTCATGCTCATTCCTATACTGTCCAAACCCCTTATGCAAGAGTCAACCAGCATCTTCACTCTTTCATCCCTCACGCTGGTAAACTCTGGAACAATCTTCCTTCATCTGTATTTCCTCCTGCCTACGACTTGAACTCTTTCAAGAGGAGGGTATCAGGACACCTCTCCTCCCGAAGTTGACCTCTCTTTTTGGACACTCCTTTGATCTCTAATCAGGAGCAGTGAGTAGCGGGCTTTTTTTTATATATTTTTCTTTACGCCCTTGGGCTGTCTCCTTAGCTGTAAAAAAAAAAAAAAAAAAAAAACACCAAACGCCTAAGATTATTTTGTCTACTCTGATTTTTTGTTTATCGTATTCTATCGTTGTTGACATGACTCGGTTGCCTCTCTTTGGGGTATTTGGCCTTCCCTAAGCGTCGCACCTTCCTGTAAAACGTGTCATTGGCTGGTTCCTCTGGCTGGTAATAGGGTTAGGTCTTGCCGTTTCAGTGGAGTGAGAGATCCTGCGCTTCTCTGCTCATCTTATCTGACGCACATCCGAGTGTTTTATTTCTCTCTCTCTCTCTCTCTCTCTCTCTCTCTCTCTCTCTCTCTCTCTCTCTCTCTCTCTCTCTCTCTCTCTCTCTCTCTCTCTCTCTCTCTCTCTCTCTCTCTCTCTCTCTCTCTCTCTCTCTCTCTCTCTCTCTCTCTCTCTCTCTCTCTCTCTCTCTCTCTCTCTCTCTCTCTCTCTCTCTCTCTCTCTCTCTCTCTCTCTCTCTCTCTCTCTCTCTCTTCCCGTTTTCTTTTTCCCGCCTCTGTATGTCGATGAAGTATAAAGACACTCAGAAAACCTCGCCCTTCTTTTCCCTCGTCTGGTGTGTCGTCGGTCCTCTTCATCGCCCGCAGCCACGTCCTCATCTTCTGGGAGGGGATGAGCCTGCGTTTTTTACCCTTGTAATTCGGAACTGCACGCGTGTAAGGCATCACTGAGTCTCGTGAACAGCAAGATTGAAGCGCTGATAGCCGCTGTTTTAGGAGAAGGTTATGTTCGGAGAGTAACTCGTAGTAGCGACCCAACTTGACCTACCTACCTACTGAGTATTCTAGCCCTGTAGGATGACAGGGTGAGGTCAGCCCCGCCCCCGCCCACCCATGTCCCAGGCCTTCTCTCTCTCGGCCTTGGCGTGGTCGGCCTAAACAGTGTAATGCCAAGCTCCTTTTATAGTTGCAAGCTCCTATTTTACGATGACCCTATACAGTGCCTCTCATGCACGATTTAAACTATAGCAAAAGAGGGCAAGATAAACATGGCGACTGATGCCTTTTGTTATGCTTTTATTAATATCAAGTCACAGGATCAGATAGCAGGGGGCAGCGACAGCGTGACATAATCATTCATCACACTGTGCAAGCCAAACCCCGCGGACAGTCTGACATTCCCGTGAGTCGCGCCGTCCGTGTGTTCCCGAGGCGGCCGCGGCACCACACTGTTCCGGGGAGGGGACGGCGCTGTGCAAAATACCCCAAAGATGCAAGAAAAGAGAAGTTTAGTTCATACAGATGGTTGCTATTTCTTAGCCCGATTGAACTATATATATATATATATATATATATATATATATATATATATATATATATATATATATATATATATATATATATATATATATATATATATATATATGTATATATATATTGTCATATATGCTTATAATATATGTTTTTGTTCTGTTGTGCTTCTAGCGCAGTGTTTCTCAACAACCAGGGGTCCGCGGACTAGGGGCAACAGAAACCTATCAAGGGGTCCGCAGAACGGGGAATTCAACACATTACAGTTAATCCTGCCATGGCTCAGGTTTTTTTTTTATAATTCATGATTACACAATGTGTCTTAATCGAGATGTCCAGTTTTTTTTTCTTTTTTCCCTGGCTAGTTGCGTCTCTCAGAGTGTGGCGATGATTTGTATAATATATTATAATGTTCCTATCACTAAAGGAGGTAGGACGACACCTACCGAACGTGAGTTACTCAGTGAGGATATACGGGAAGCGAGGAGGGTGCTGAAGCCCTTCAAAGAGCCTTCCCATGTCCTCACTAACCGTTTCCCTTTTGTCTCATCAACACCAGAGAGCAGTTCAGCATGCTCTTTAAAGACAGTTCCTCTCTCTTTCTACACCACACTACATTCACACAACACTTCCTGGGAGTTCCCGCCTGGGGGGGGGACCATAAATTCCCCCAGGGAGGACTCCCCTTCTGGCTGCCGACTTGAGAGGTGTCCTGATAACTCCTCGAACCTCCTCCTTATCAATTTCTGCAACATTCGTGTTCTTCGTTCTAATTTTCATTCTGTGGAACACCATCTCTCCTCCTCTAAACCTCACCTTCTCTTCCTCACAGTAACACAGGTTTCTGAGGCTACTGACAGCAACCTCTACTCTGCTCCCTCCTACTATCTCTATCCTAAATTTCAATCGAAATCTGAATGTTGCGCCTACGTGCGCAACGACATCACTTTTCTCGTACCCACGACCTTGACTCTACTGAATTTTCCACCATCTGGCTAAGACTTCGTTGTCACTCTATTACTAAATACATCTGTGCTGTTTATCTCTCACCTAACACTACTAACTATGTAAAATTCTTTGACTATTTGAATTCTAAAGTGGAGCACATCTTGACTCACTCTCCCTTCGCTGAAATCTCCATCTTGGGGGATTTCAATGTTCACCACCATGTAACGGGCTTGTCGGGGGGCGTTTAAAGGGTGTTGATTAAGACTTCAGCTTCCTTAAGGCGAACTATATTCGTAGCCTTTATGTACAAGAAGCGTCGGAGCGAGAGCGACTGTCGTTGTGTGTCAGTCGGAAGGAGTGACGAGTTACAGGTTGGAAAATAATTCTTACAATTGGTCACGTATGTCAAGGTGACCTCCGCGCACCATCGGATTGCGAAGGATACAAAACTGAGACGGTAAACACTGACGGACGACATTCCTATAAGGTGGCGTGATCTATCTGTCGTGGGTTTATTCCATTGACAATTGTATGCCTAATTCGTGGTGATATTAAATAATAATAATACATTGATATCCTACTATAACAACCAGCTTTGGCTTTCACCCTCTTTCACTGACCAGCCTGGTGAACAAGCCTACAACTTTGCTCTCCTCAACGACCTAGAGCAGTTGGTTCAGCACCCTACACGTATTCCCGACCGTCTTGGAGACAGCCCAACATTCTAGACCCCTTCCTTACCTTTAATCCTTCTGCTTACTCTGTCAAACTGTTCCCTCCGTTGGGCTCCTCCGATCATGACCTTATTTCTCTTTCCTGTCCTATCGCTCCTGTACATCCTCAAGATCCACCGAAGAGGCGTTGCTTCTGGCATTTTGCTTCAGCTCGGTGGGACGACCTGAGGATGTACTTTCATTTCCGTGGAATGATTACTGCTTCCAGGAGAGACCCTCTGTGTGTGCCCAGCGCATCTCAGAGGTTATTGTCTCTGGAATGGAGGCATACATTCCACGTTCTCTCTCTACTCCTCATGCTAAAAAGCCTTGGTTTAATCATGCTTGTTCTCGTGCTATTAAAGATAGAGAGGCAGCTTACAAAAGGTTCCAGAGCCTTCGAACTCCCGCTAACTATGACCTTTACATTTCAGCCCGGAATCGTGCCAAATCTATTCTCCGACTTACCAAAACTTCTTTTATCAATAGAAAATATCAACACCTTGCTTCTTCTAATTCTTCCCGTGACTTCTGGCATCTAGCCAAAAATATCTCCTCCAATCTCACATCTTCCTCTTTCCCTCCTCTCCTTAACCCTGACGGCAGCACTGCCGTCTCATCTCTCTCTAAGGCTGAACTCTTCGCTCAAACTTTCTGTATGAACTCCACCTTGGACGATTCTGGGCATATTCCTCCTACTCATCCTCTCTCTGATTCCTTTATGCCTGTTATTAAGATTCTTCCAAATGATATTTTCTATGCCCTCTCTGGCCTCAACTCTCAGAAGGCTTATGGACCTGATGGAGTGCCTCTTATTGTCCTTAAAAACTGTGCTTCCGTGCTGACACCCTGCCTGGTCAAACTCTTTCGTCTCTGCCTATCAGCATCTACCTTTCCATCCTGCTGGAAGTATGCCTTTGTACACCCTGTGCCTAAGAAGGGTGACCGTTCCAATCCCTCAAACTACTGCCCTCTAGCTTTACTTTCCTGTCTATCTAAAGCTTTTGAATCAATCATTAACCAGAAGATTCAAAAGCACCTCTCCACTTCTAACCTTCTATCTGATCGCCAGTATGGGTTCCGCAAGGGGCGTTCTACTTCCGATCTTCTTGCTCTCTTAACTGACTCTTGGTCATCCTCTCTTAGCCGTTTCGGTGAAACTTTCTCTGTTGCGCTAGACATATCGAAAGCCTTCGATAGAGTCTGGCACAAATCTTTGCTTTCTAAACTGCCCTCTTTCGGATTCTATCCCTCTCCCTGTTCCTTTATCTCCAGTGTCCATTCCGGCCGTTCTATCTCTGTGGTGGTAGACGGTCACTGTTCTTCCCCTAAACCTATCAACAGTGGTGTTTCACAGGGCTCTGTCCTATCACCCACTCTCTTCCTGTTATTCATCAATGATCTTCTTTCCATAACAATCTGTCCTGTCCACTCATACGCCGACGACTCCACTCTGCATTATTTAACTTCTTTCAACAGAAGACCCTCTCAACAGGAAGTACACGACTCAAGACTGGAGGCTGCAGAACGCTTAACCTCAGACCTTGCTATCATTTCCGATTGGGGCAGAAGGAATCTTGTGTCCTTCAATGCCTCAAAAACTCAATTTCTCCACCTATCAACTCGACACAATCTTCCAAACACCTATCCCCTATTCTTCGACAACACTCAGCTATCACCATCTTCAACACTAAACATCCTCGGTCTATCCTTAGCTCAAAATCTCAACTGGAAACTTCACATCTCGTCTCTCGCTGAATCAGCTTTTTCGAGGTTGGGCGTTCTGTATCGTCTCCGCCAGTTCTTCTCCCCCGCGCAGTTGCTATCCATATACAGGGGCCTTGTCCGCCCTCGTATGGAGTATGCATTTCACGTGTGAGGGAGCTCCACTCACACAGCTCCTCTGGACAGAGTGGAGTCTAAGGCTCTTCGTCTCATCAGCTCTCCTCCTCCTACCTCTTAAATTCCGTCGCGATGTTGCCTCTCTTTCTATCTTCTATCGATATTTCCACGCTGACTGCTCTTCTGAACTTGCTAACTGCATGCCTCCCCCCCTCCTGCGGCCCCGCTGCACACGACTTTCTACTCATGCTTATCCCTATACTGTCCAAACCCCTTATGAAAAAGTTAACCAGCATCTTCACTCTTTCATCCCTCACGCTGGTAAACTCTGGAACAATCTTCCTTCATCTGTATTTCCTCCTGCCTACGATTTGAACTCTTTTAAGAGAAGGGTATCAGGACACCTCTCCTCCCGAAACTGACCTCTCTTCGGCCACCTCTTTGGATTCTTTTTTAGAAGCAGCGAGTAGCGGGCTTTATTTGATTATTGTTTCCTTTTTTTTGTGCCCTTGAGCTGCCTCCTTTGTTGTAAAAAAAAAAACACTTTAAAAAGTGAGGAAGTTATATTTGTTGGCACTAGTGCCACTAGAAACCTTGTGGGCTCAATGTTTTCATGAGTTCCCGATTTCTCATGGAGCAGCTATGAAAGTGTTGTTACCTGTCACCACCACCTGCCTATGTGAGTCAAGCTTTTCAGCCATGACAGCACTGAAAACTAAATATTGGTCAAGATTAAGGATCGAAGATGACATGCTTGTTAGTTTATCAAGAATACCCCCCACGCATTGATAACATCATTGCTAGCAGTCAGCAACAAGTATAATATTAAGTGAAACACAAACATCGTTTGCAAATAAAGAAAAAGTTAATTGATCATAATTTTTTTTAATGTGAGAAGCTTTTTATGTGAACATGTTATTTGTAACTTAATTTTTCAGTCGCTAAATAAGATTTTATCATTTTGAAAGCCTAATTATTCTGTTTTCTTAGAAGTGAAGTTTACTTTATTTTCCATTTCGTAAATATACGCAATTTTTTCTTTTATTTTTGTATCATGTTTGTGCAGTGAAAACAATCTGATGATTAACACCACTTCCTATGAAAAGAAAACCTTTTATTAACCATTCTTACATGGAAATGTAAAATTACTATATCCTATCTAATCCCGTACCAAAGGGGTCCCCTGAAAATATAAGTGGATGTAAGGGGTCCACAAAGATTGAAAGGTTGAGAAACACTGTAGAATGTCAGGATGGCCGTGGTGCTGGCCCAGTCACGCGTAATGCAGCCTGAGGATTTTGCACAAGAGCGGCGGGCACACATGGCTCGCTGAAACTTGTCACCCTGAAACACAACAGTGACGAGTACCTTGGCATGAAACACATCTCCGCGCCCCCTCAAAGGTAAAGGGATTAATATGTCACCATCCAACACAACAGTGACGAGTACCTAGGCATGAAACACATCTCCCGCCCCCTCAAAGGTAAAGGGGTTAATATGTCACCATCCAACACAACAGTGACGAGTACCTTGGCATGAAACACATCTCCCGCCCCCTCAAAGGTAAAGGGATTAATATGTCACCATCCAACACAACAGTGACGAGTACCTTGGCATGAAACACATCTCCCGCCCCCTCAAAGGTAAAGGGATTAATATGTCACCATCCAACACAACAGTGACGAGTACCTTGGCATGAAACACATCTCCCGCCCCCTCAAAGGTAAAGGGATTAATATGTCACCATCCAACACAACAGTGACGAGTACCTAGGCATGAAACACATCTCCCCGCCCCCTCAAAGGTAAAGGGATTAATATGTCACCCTCCAACACAACAGTGACGAGTACCTAGGCATGAAACACATCTCCCCGCCCCCTCAAAGGAAAAGGGATTAATATGTCACCATACAACACAACAGTGACGAGTACCTTGGCATGAAACACATCTCCCCGCCCCCTCAAAGGTAAAGGGATTAATATGTCACCCTCCAACACAACAGTGACGAGTACCTTGGCATGAAACACATCTCCTCGCCCCCTCAAAGGTAAAGGGATTAATATGTCACCCTCCAACACAACAGTGACGAGTACCTAGGCATGAAACACATCTCCCGCCCCCTCAAAGGTAAAGGGATTAATATGTCACCCTCCAACACAACAGTGACGAGTACCTTGGCATGAAACACATCTCCCCGCCCCCTCAAAGGTAAAGGGATTAATATGTCACCATCCAACACAACAGTGACGAGTACCTTGGCATGAAACACATCTCCCGCCCCCTCAAAGGTAAAGGGATTAATATGTCACCATCCAACACAACAGTAACAAGTACGAAAGCATGAAATACGTTTCCCCTGTCTCCCAACGAGTAAAAAGATTGAATGATTTCTCACAATCCAAAACAACTGTAACAAGCAGGGAAGCATGAATTACGTGCCCCGCCCCCCAAGGAGAAAAAGATTGACTGATTTATTTATATATTTATTATTATTATTATTTTTTTTTTACGTCTACACTTATAGCGCCGGTAGGCTTGCTTGTGGGGCCTGGATGGTGTTCTGCCCCAGCCCGTCATGGCGCAGGCAAGTATTTATAGTGGCGCCATCTTCTCTTGGCTCATGCTGCCGCCCGGAACTCGTTCTTGATTCACATGGACGGTTTGCTCTAGAGTCCGGGTTGATGAGTGGTCTTCAGGACAGCATGTGGGTAGTTTTAAGCCACTCGGCGGTGACTGAAAAATCCGAGGTGGTAGCGTGGGGATTCGAACTCGCGTCGTCCATCACGTGGTGAATGTGGGCCCAGCACGCTACCACTCAGCCACCGCCTACCCATATTTTTTTTTTTTTTTTACAGCAAAGGAGACAGTTCAAGGGCACACAAAAAACAAACATTAATAAAAAAAAAAGCCCGCTACTCACTGCTCCTAAAAAGAATCCAAAGAGGTGGCCGAAAGATAGGTCAGTTTCGGGAGGAGAGGTGTCCTGATACCCTCCTCTTGAAAGAGTTTAAGTCGTAGGCAGGAGGAAATACAGATGAAGGAAGAGTGTTCCAGAGTTTACCAGCGTGAGGGATGAAAGAGTGAAGATGCTGGTTAACTCTTGCATATGAAACGAAATACCATAAAAAAAAAGTTAAAATGACGTGCACAATGTGGTGCTTTCGACTGATCACATGTATTAATACACGCACGTCAGGGCTGAACACAAAATAATGACGTGCACAATGTGGTGCTGCAGACTGATCACATGTATTAATACACGCACGTCAGGGCTGAACACAAAATAATGACGTGCACAATGGGGTGCTGCAGACTGATCACATGTATTAATACACGCACGTCAGGGCTGAACACAACAGCATCACACAGCTGGGGAACACTCGCATGGACAAGTCACAGAGCAATACAGAATAGGGATACACATGTACAAGTATTATAGATTAATTAAGATAAGTATCTGAACAAAACCATCTTGATAATCCTTAACAGTATTGTTTAAGACATATGTTTCCTTATTTGCTAACTTATTAACTAAATCATCGAGATCAGAAAATCAGCAACAGGTTCTCAGTAGATCGCTGTAGTTGTATCTTCACTGTCCACTAAGGGTCCCTTCGGCGCCTACAGCAGGACCTGGAGTTGCTGGCGTCACTCCCAGCAGGAATCCAGGGTCTGGGTGTGCCTCTTGGGGGTCTTTGCCACACACAGACAGACGCCAAAGAATCTTCGGCAGCAACAAGAGTTTTTTTCTGCTGACAACTGGGATCAAACGCCCCAGCTCCATTTGGAGAACACGAACAACAAATGTCTTCAGCACCCCAATCGTTGTACCTGGCGACTGGATGAGCCTGTTGCCCGTATTGCTGTTAAACAAAACGTCATCCCATAAGTTAACTGCTAACACAAAGGTCAGGGTGGGCGCCTTCCCCTGGTGGTGTGGCGTTGTCTTATCTCGGCAAAGATGTTCTCACAGCCAGGCGAGTTTCCCTTCCCGCGAGACCGTCTGATCGTGGCTCCCATCTCGTGTCCGATAGTTGAATTACTGCTACAGGCGAACAGTCCACAGCACGGAAGGCGCACAAGCTACAGGAATGGCTGGGGATCAGGCCGCCGACAGGACAATGTTCACGCCTTCCTGCAATGTTTGTCTGGCGTCGTGTCAATCAGCGACATCATCAAGGTTTCCAGTCGAGTGGAGCGGGAACAGTCATGCAGGCTAGGCGTGTTAGGTACAAAGTGGCCGTGGAATGGAGTGTGTGATTCTGACACGCAATGGCTAGAGGTAATCCCTTTTGACCGGTTCGTACAGACTGTTCTCCACGACTACTGTCTCTTGCTGTTCACTCACTGGTGGGTGCTGTCATGGAGGTGGGGAAGGGTTCGTACAGACTGTTCCCCACGACTACTGTCTCTTGCTGTTCACTCACTGGTGGGTGCTGTCATGGAGGCGGAGAAGGGTTCGTACAGACTGTTCCCCACGACTACTGTCTCTTGCTGTTCACTCACTGGTGGGTGCTGTCATGGAGCCGGGGAAGGGTTCGTACAGACTGTTCTCCACGACTACTGTCTCTTGCTGTTCACTCACTGGTGGGTGCTGTCATGGAGCCGGGGAAGGGTTCGTACAGACTGTTCTCCACGACTACTGTCTCTTACTGTTCACTCACTGGTGGGTGCTGTCATGGAGGCGGGGAAGTTTTTTTTTTTTTTTACAACAAAGGAGATTGCTCAAGGGCACAAAAAAAGGAAACAACAATAAAAGAGAGCCCGCTACTCGCTGCTCCCCAAAAACAATCAAAAGAGCCGGCCGAAAGAGAGGTCAATTTCGGGAGGAGAGGTGTCCTGATACCCTTCTCTTGAAAGAGTTCAAGTCGTAGGCAGGAGGAAATACAGATGAAGGAAGATTGTTCCAGAATTTACCAGCGAGAGGGATGAAAGAGTGAAGATGCTGGTTAACTCTTGCATAAGGGGTTTGGACAGTATAGGGATAAGCATGAGTAGAAAGTCGTGTGCAGCTGGGCCGCAGGAGGGGGGGAGGCATGCAGTTATCAAGTTCAGAAGAGCAGTCAGCCTGGAAATATCGATAGAAGATAGAAAGAGAGGCAACATCGCGGCGGAATTTAAGAGGTAGAAGACTATCAGCAGGAGGAGGAGAGCAGATGAGACGAAGAGCCTTAGACTCCACTCTGTCCAGAAGAGCTGTGTGAGTGGAGCCCCCCCACACGTGAGATGCATACTCGATACGAGGGCGGACAAGGCCCCTGTATATGGATAGCAACTGCGCGGGGGAGAAGAACTGGCGGAGGCGATACAGAACGCCCAACCTCGAGGAAGCTGATTTAGCGAGAGAGGAGATGTGAAGTTTCCAGTTGAGATTTTGAGCTAAGGATAGACCGAGGATGTTTAGTGTTGAAGATGGTGATAGCTGAGTGTTGTCGAAGAATAGGGGATAGGTGTTTGGAAGATTGTGTCAAGTTGATAGGTGGAGAAATTGAGTTTTTGAGGCATTGAAGGACACAAGGTTCCTTCTGCCCTAATCGGAAATGATGGCAAGATCTGAGGTTAAGCGTTCTGCAGCCTCCAGTCTGGAGTCGTGTACTTCCTGTTGTGATGGTCTTTTATTGAAAGAAGTTGAATAATGCAGAGTGGAGTCGTCGGCGTATGAGTGGACAGGACAGTTTGTTATGGAAAGAAGATCATTGATGAATAACAGGAAGAGAGTGGGTGATAGGACAGAGCCCTGTGGAACATCGCTGTTGATAGGTTTAGGGGAAGAACAGTGACCGTCTACCACCGCAGAGATAGAACAGTCGGAAAGGAAACTGGAGATAAAGGAACAGAGAGAGGGATAGAATCCGAAAGAGGGCAGTTTAGAAAGCAATGACTGGTGCCAGACTCTATCGAAGGCTAACGATATGTCTAGCGGAACAGAGAAGGTTTCACCGAAACGGCTAAGAGAGGATGACTAAGAGAGCAAGAAGATCGCCAGCAGAACGACCCTTGCGGAACCCATACTGGCGATCAGATAAAAGGTTAAAAGTGGAAAGGTGCTTTTGAATCTTCCGGTTAATGATTGATTCAAAAGCTTTAGATAGACAGGAAAGTAAAGCTATAGGGCGGTAGTTTGAGGTATTGGAACGGTCACCCTTCCTAGGTACAGGCTGTACAAAGGCATACTTCCAGCAGGAAGGAAAGGTAGATGTTGATAGGCAGAGACGAAAGAGTTTGACCAGGCAGGGTGTCAGCACGGAAGCACAGTTTTTAAGGACAATAGGGGGCACTCCATCAGGTCCATAAGCCTTCTGAGAGTTGAGGACAGAGAGGGCATAGAAAACATCATTTGGAAGAATCTTAATAACAGGCATAAAGGAGTCAGAGGGGGGATGAGTAGGAGGAATATGCCCAGAATCGTCCAGGGTGGAGTTCTTATAGAAAGTTTGAGCGAAGAGTTCAGCCTTAGAGACAGTGAGACGGCAGTGCTGCCGACAGGGTTAAGGAGAGGGGGGAAAGAGGAAGAAGTGAAATTGGAGATATTTTTGGCTAGATGCCAGAAGTCACGGGAAGAATTAGAAGAAGCAAGGTGTTGATATTTTCTATTGATAAAAGAAGTTTTGGTAAGTCGGAGAATAGATTTGGCACGATTCCGGGCTGAAATGTAAAGGTCATAGTTAGCGGGGGTTCGAAGGCTCTGGAACCTTTTGTGAGTTGCCTCTCTATCTTTAATAGCACGAGAACAAGCATGATTAAACCAAGGCTTTTTAGCATGAGGAGTAGAGAAAGAACGTGGAATGTATGCCTCCATTCCAGAGACAATCACCTCTGAGATGCGCTGGGCACACAGAGGGGTCTCTCTCCTGGAAGCAGTAATCATTCCACGGGAAATCGGAAAAGTACATCCTCAGGTCGTTCCACCGAGCTGAAGCAAAATGCCAGAAGCATCACATTTTCGGTGGGTCCAGAAGATGTACAGGAGCAATAGGACAGGAAGCAGAAATAAGGTTATGATCGGAGTAACCCAACGGAGAGAACAGTTTGACAGAGTAAGCAGAAGGATTAGAGGTAAGGAAGAGGTCTAGAATGTTGGGCCTGTCTCCGAGACTGTTCCCCACGACTACTGTTCTTTGCTGTTCACTCACTGGTGGGTGCTGTCATGGATGCGGGGAAGGGTTCGTACAGACTGCTCCCCACGACTACTATCTCTTGCTGCTCACTCACTGGTGGGTGCTGTCATGGATGCGGGGAATTGTTCGTACAGACTGTTCCCCACGACTACTGTCTCTTGCTGTTCACTCACTGGTGGGTGCTGTCATGGATGCGGGGAAGGGTTCGTACAGACTGTTCCCCACGACTACTGTATCTTGCTGCTCACTCACTGGTGGGTGCTGTCAGTGAGCCGGGTAGGAGTTCGTAAAGACTGTTCTCCACGACTACCGTCCCTTGCTGTTCCCTGGCGGCGGGGGTCACGGGGCCGGGGAAGCGTTCGTACAGACTGTTCTCCACGACTACCGTCCCTTGCTGTTCCCTGGCGGCGGGGGTCACGGGGCCGGGGAAGGGTTCGTACAGACTGTTCTCCATGATGTGCACTGAACCTATCTCCGGTGAGGCTGGAGAGGACTGTGGACGATACAGGATCTCTGAAGAGGTTTAGATTAGAATTAGCATTATTATTATTATGATTATCATTATTATTATTATTATTATTATTATTAGTAGTAGTAGTAGTAGTAGTAGTAGTAGTAGTAGTAGTAGTAGTAGTAGTAGTGGTTCGTAGTCAGTAGTTGTATATATATGTAGGTACAATACGAGCAACAGTAAGAAGAGGGATAAATGACCCGTGAAGTGCAATTCCTGAATGACAAACATGTATGATCAACACATTAGTTTTGTACACGTGCTTCTTCCAGGTGATTAGGACACACACACGGCCTTTGTTTGTTGATGTTAGCGTGGCCTGCGTTAAGATGGCGGCGGCAATTACTTGGGACGGGAAGACAGGAAACGATTTCTTTTTCTCTCTCTCTCTCTCTCTCTCTCTCTCTCTCTCTCTCTCTCTCTCTCTCTCTCTCTCTCTCTCTCTCCTTCTTTTTTATTTTATTTAAACTGACGAATCTATTGTACACAACATATTTGTATTTTGCCGACGACACTTAATGCGATCGCTCGAGTAGCATATGTTTCACTGTGCACTTTTCAGGGCTTAAAATGTCACTTTTTCTTGTGCATTATTTCAAAAGCCCTTTACACTTGTTCACTGTGTATTTAGCATCACTAGTGGTGTGGGGCATGTTCTTCGCCACCTGTGAGCAGCCGCTTTTACCTGCTGGGTGGACATTTCCCTCACTGTTGGCCCTGCTGCAGTGAATGTGTTCCACAGGTGGGACACCCTGGAGGTGAAGGTCCGCTGGTGCTGGCTGGCGCGTGACCTCGGCACCCCGACCTGCTCGTGGTTGGAGAGTACCGTTCTCGTATCTCTCACAGCCTCTCGCGGGGGGAACCTCAGTCTCCCCAGGTGTGGTACTCCTTGTACCTGGGCCTTGTGGAACACCACCAACGCAGCGACGTCCCGGCGGTGCTCCAGAGTGTCTAGATGTATAATATCCTGAGGGGGCGGCTGGGGGTTGTTTTCCTGTAACAGTCGCTGCACCCGTCGCTCCACCTTGTCCAGTCTCTGCAGGTGTGTGGCAGCGTTGGACATCCAGGTCAGAGCCCCGTACTTCAAGTAGGATCTTACCTGGGCCTTGTAGAGGAGTATAACTAATCGCTTGTCGAGGAAATTAGTCACTCTACGAAGGGCAGAGACACGTAGGGAGGCTTGGTGGGCGACGTGTTTCAGGTGGCGGTCGAAGCTCAGCTCTCGGTCCAAGTCCACTCCGAGGATCCTGACGTAATCCTGGAGCGGGAGGGTGACGGAGCCAAACATCACCCTTCCTTCGACAGCTTGTGTAGCTGCCGGGGACCGAGAGATCACCATCGCCTGAGTCTTCTCAGGAGCAAAGTTCACCTGCCAGCGCTCCCCCCACTCCCGTATCAAGCGTAGTTGCTGGTTGACCTCACCAACCGCTTGCTGGCTTTCTTGGCGAGGGTAGGAGAGGGAGAGCGTGCAGTCGTCAGCGTATGCAGAGACTGCTGGCAGACTCCTGAGAAGGTCGTCGATGTACAGATTCCAGAGGACAGGTCCCAGCACAGATCCCTGAGGGACTGAGGCACCCACTGGGAGGTCCTTGGACTGTTGGCCGCCGACGACGACGTGGAGGCTTCTTCCTTGAAGGTAGTCGCTCATCAGCATCAGTAGGTGTCCTTGGATGCCTTTGGCACGAAGCTTCTCCAGCAAGCCCGCGTGCCACACCCGGTCAAAAGCACCCGCGATGTCGAGAGCGACGATAATGGTATCCAGGCCGGTGTCTAGTGAGTCCTGCCAATCCCTGGAGAGGAGCAGCAGGAGGTCTGAAGTGGAGCTGCCAGATCTGTACCCAAACTGCTGGTCAGTGATGAGGGCGTTGTTCTCGAGGTGGCGGGTGATGGCCTCCACCACTATTCTCTCGAAGATTTTTCCAACTACAGACAGGAGGGAGATAGGCCTGTAGTTGGCAGGTTCAGATCTGGCCCGCTTTTTGTGAACCGGCACCACGCGAGCCTCCTTCCATATAGAGGGCCCCATATACACAGGCCCCGAACACCTCCGAGAGGGGTCCTGCCAGCTCACTGGAGCAGTGACGCAGCACATGTGGGCTAACGTTGTCAGGACCAGTGGCCTTCCTGACGTCCACCGTTCTTAGAAGGCGCTCCACTTGCTCCTGGTGTACCGCAACCTCTGTCAGGGTCTGGTTGCATTCCTGGGGCAGTTGTGGTGGAGGTCTGGTGGGGTTGGCGACGGACATCTTGGCAGAGAAGAGTCAGCCAGGAGCTCTGCCTTCTCCCTGCTGCTGGTGGCTGTGGTGCCGTCCTGCTTGGTGAGGGGAGGGATTGTTTCTTGGTGGCTGCTGCCTTGCTTTTCCTTAACAAGGGTCCACCAGGTCTTGCTGCCCACCCCAGGCCCGTACAGCTTGGCGGAGGTCTCTTTCCCACCTCCGTTTCGCCCATTTACTGGTGGCCACCATATTTTTTTGCACGCTGCTCGATGCAGGGCTTTGTTGCGGCGGGTTGGGCTCCTTTTGTAGCGGAGCCACGCAGAATATTTTCTTTCTGCAGCAAGGCGGCAGCGGTAACCAAGCCAGGGCTGATCGGTGGGCTTGGAGGTGTACTGGCGGTGTGGAATGTGCTCTCGTTGGAGAGCTTTGAGCCGTTCAGTAAAGGCCTTCGCCATGGGCTCTGCTCGCCCAGACAGAAGGGTGTGCCAGTCTGTCTGCTGCAGGCTGCAGGCCAGTCAGCTCTGTCCCACAGCCAGATAGTGTGGGAAGTGGCCTCATCCCGCGCCACGCCCACGTCTGCTCGGGTTAGGATGGCGTGGTGGTCAGAGCTGCCAACCGGCCCAAGCTGTTGGCACGTGACCCTGCCCTCTCCCAGGTCCGAGATAACGGGGTCCAGCGTCCCGCCTCGCTCATGGGTCGGGAAGGTGACATGATCTGTCAGACCCTGCACCGTCAGGAGATTCTCGTAGGCGGCTCCCTCCATATGCTGGTTTAAGTCGCCCACGATTAGGACGTGCCTGCAGCGTCCCCCCCCCCCCTCCCCCCCCCCCCTCTCTCTCTCTCTCTCTCTCTCTCTCTCTCTCTCTCTCTCTCTCTCTCTCTCTCTCTCTCTCTCTCTCTCTCTCTCTCTCTCTCTCTCTCTCTCTCTCTCTCTCTCTCTCGCTAGGAATATGGCAAAGAAGGTGAAGCCAGCAGTGAAAACCCTAACAACTCTGAACACTCCAAGGACTGTCTTACCATAGATCACATTAATGGCCATAGCTGGGCGTTATCGCGATAAGTTATCGCGATACTTTATCGCTGATAACAAAATCGGATTATCGACCATCCGCTACTTATTTAAATATATATCGGTATCTTCGTTACTTTTGTAACCAAACTAGCGATAATCGCTACTTTTTTTCCGCCTCTCAGAAAAAAACGTTGTCTCCCTACTGCGAATGCGTGGCCCGGTGTTGTATGAAAAAACTTCGGGGTATGAAATATCTCCGGTGATGAGATTTCATACTTAGATCATGAAAATTAAAACACTAGGTTATTTTTTTATGCTACTCAAAAATCAATATATCATTGAGAAAAATCATTTAACTTTGCCCCAAAAATGATTATTCACTGCCTCAAATTTGATATTCCATATTCGTTTGTGACCATGCCATGATACTGAAGGCACCTGGTGTTGTGTTATTTGGTGTCTCATAGTCAAGAGCTGGCGATTTTGTTTACAAACACTGGTCTCTCGTGACCTGCGCATGCTCAGACCAGTAAGCGTAGCCCTGTACAGTCTCACAATGCTTTTTTAACACATTAAGAGTTGCTGGAAAGCTGAATCAAACATACAGTACCACCATCCTCGCTGTTTTTAAAACGATGTACACTCTGTACACATAAATACAACTCGTACAGAGTGTCGTTCTAGAAACAGCGAGGATGGTGGTATTGTTACTATATGTCTGATTCAGCCTTCCAGCAACTCTTAATTACGGTTTAAAATCTTTATGAGACTGTACAGGTCTACGCTTGCTGGTCTGAGCATGCACCGTTCACGAGAGACCAGAGTTTGTAAACAATTTTTGACGGTGGGGACGCCAAATAACACAACACCGGTTCAGGCATTTCTAGTACTACCGTCCATATGTACGTGTCAACGTGTGGTTTTAAGGTTTTGTAAGTTTCCTAAAATACAGATAATGAAAATTTGAATTCATCAATGTTGTTCTATCTGAAATATCAATATAGTATCGTTTTCGCCTATCGGACTTATCATTAGCTAGTATCGGAATTGTGGATTTATATCGGGTATCGGTTATCGGTTATCGCCTATATTTGTGTCTCTAGTTAACGAATATCGGTTATCGCCGTTAAGGTTTTTCATTATCAATTATCGGTTATCGGGAATAAGGTTTTCTGTTATCGTGCCCAGCTATGTTAATGGCCAATCCCTACTCGCAAACTTTGATGAAATAAAAATGTTAATGAGTGACAGAAATACAGACATTCTTTGCGTCAGCGAAACATGGCTCTCCCCTTACATTCCCGACACATACATCAACATTCCCAATTATAAAGTGTTCAGGTGCGACGGCGGCCGAGGTGCAGGTGTCTGTCTCTATGTTAGTGATACCCTTGCTTCTGAAATAATAGACACTAAAATAACTAAACAAACAGGGACTGAAGACATATGGGTCCGAGTGCAGTGCAGGAAATTACCATCTGTCATAGTAGGATGTATTTACAGGCACCCAAAGGCTCTCGCTAATTCATATGATCATATAACTGAAACTATACGATCTATTATGCTTCATAAAAAAACATTCTTAATACAAGGCTATCTAAATGACGACCTTCTCTCGCCTACCAGCAAACTCTCAGGCTTATTAAAGAATAATAAACTAGCACAACTAATAAGCAAACCCACACGACTAACCCCAACCACTGCTACACTACTGGATGTAATAATAACCAATAACTCTGACCTCATATTACACAGTGACGTAATCCCTAACCCTATCGCTGATCACGAGCTTATCACAGCCACAGTCAATATGAAAAAGCCAAAACGAATACCAGTTATAAAAACATTCAGAGACTTAAAGTTATATGATAAAGATAAATTCTGCGAAAGCCTGCTAAACAGCGTCACCGAACAGAATCAAATATTAAACACGGATAATGTTAATGACCAAGTGAGCATACTAACTTCAGTGTTCACCAGATGCTTAGACAACCTTGCTCCAATGGTAACACGTGAAATAAAACGACCCCCTGCTCCCTGGATCAACAATGAAATTAATGAATGTATAAATCTCAGAAATACAACACAACGTAACCTCAAAACAACAGAAAAGATAAAATACTACAAGATAGGTACAGATACCTGAAGAAACGCGTAAAAACCCTAATTAATATATCCAAAAATAATTACTATCAGTCCCAACTCAAAGATTGCAAAGGTAATACGTCTGCCACTTGGAAAGTTGTAAAAGAATTAGTTCCCAATAAAAAGAACAGCTCAAACAATCAAATACCTGGCAGCTCAGAAACTTTGTGTGAAGATTTTAATACTTTTTTTGCTAACGTGGGAAAAAACACATACGAAAAGACACAATCTACGCTATTAAACATACAAAACAGTCCCCCAGTGGAAAATGCCATACACGACAGACACCTCGCAGACCACACACGAAGAAAACGGCACACTTTCGCCCCACACCCACAGACACTGACACACTCATCTTAACGATAAAGAGCTTGCACGAAACAAAATCATTTGGATCCGATGGTATTCCTCTTCGTTTCCTTAAGGACTCTCTCTTCATTACCGCTTATTACTTGACTCAAATAATAAACACTTCTATTGTTACCGGCATCTTTCCTACACAGTGGAAAAACGCTGTAGTTACCCCCCTCTATAAAGCTGGCGACGTGAGTAATGCCGGTAATTATCGCCCAATATCCCTATTACCTATCTTCTCTAAAGTTATAGAAAAAATAGTTGCAAACCAATTAACTAAATACCTTGAAAATAACAAACACTTGTCCGACACTCAGCATGACTTTCGCCCCCACCAGCACTGCACTCACGGCCGTCACCGATAAACTATACGACAATATGGACACCAAACAATTATCGTTGCTTACACTTTGTGACCTATCAAAAGCATTTGATAGTGTTAGCCATAAGATTCTCCTCCACAAACTCTCAAATGTTAAAGTAGACACATTTTGGTTCCAAGACTACTTATCGAACAGAACACAGACAGTACGCCTACAAAACCATTTCTCCACAAAGGCAAACCTACAATATGGCGTTCCACAAGGCTCCATTTTAGGGCCTATATTATTTACACTCTATGTAAACGACATGCATGAAAACTTCGACGACTGCACACTGATACAATATGCAGACGACACACAATTTCTCCATAGTGGGCCACTGAAGGATATAAATCTACTAGTGAAAAAAGTTGAAACCACCCTAAGCAAAGCCATGGTGTACTTTAATAAAAATGGTCTAATGTTAAACACCCAGAAAACCCAATGTATATTTATAGGAAGCAGACAACTAATATCAAGAATACCTGATAACACAACCATTCTCTTCCATGATAGTAAGATCGAACCCTCAAACAATGTAAAGAATTTAGGATTGTATATAGACCAATATTTAGTGTTTGATCACCATATAACCGAAATCAGTAAGAAAATCCTAGGAACACTTATGTATGCAAATAGAATAAAACAATGTTTTGATAAACCCACAAGGCAGCTTATGGCAGTCACTAGTATTAAGTATACTAAACTATTGTAATACTATATGGGGGACAACTAACAATACGCTGCTAACTAAAGTACAGAAACTACAGAACTTCGCTGCCAAAATCGTAGAAGGGAAGGCCCAGAAATATGATCATGTAACTCCGATAATTAAGGAACTCAATTGGCTCAATGTTTCACAACAAATAACTTTTGACACAGCAGTGAATATATATAAACATCTACACGGTCAATACCCTGAGTATCTAATGCCTCTCCCCTCTGTAAACAGCATCACCAACAGCACAACACGCCAGCAGGGTAATCTGTATGTACCAAGAACACACACAGACACAGGAGCCAGACAACTTTATCTACACGGGCCTAAACTTTGGAACTCCCTGCCAGCACATATAAGCACTGCCCACACCTTGCATAAATTCAAATATATTCTGAAAGAGTTCTTACTTAATCGAAACTGAAACAACTGATGAATAACTAATTATCTCATTGCAATAACCTATGTACTTTTTATGTATTTGGATGTAAGAATAACCACTTCTGGTGGAAATAAACTTATTATTATTATTATTATTATTATTATTATTATTATTATTATTATTATTATTATTATTATTATTATTATTATTATTATTATTATCCTCTCTTCTCTCTCTCTCTCTCTCTCTCTCTCTCTCTCTCTCTCTCTCTCTCTCTCTCTCTCTCTCTCTCTGTCAGTCAGCGCCCTGCCCTCACTCCGAGATGTCAAACCGCATGCGCTCCTGCTCCTGCTTCCGTGACCTCGCTCGCTTGCGATTCCACCTCGTGTGCCGTACTGCACTGTACTTGAGATCTTGCTGTGCTGCGTGCCGTGTGCTATTTCGCGTTGTGCTGCGTACTGCTTATTGTCAACCGAGTTTGCTGCCTGCAGAGGTGTGCTGTTTGCTGTGCGACCACGTGCTTCGCTGGACAGGATTAAGTGTTGCCCTTATTTTTACTACCTCTCTCTGCCTGTATCTACCCTCTCGCCGTAGCGCCCTGTAAAACATATATACACATATACACAAAACACAGTGTTACACTAATTCCGCCAAATTCATTATATATTCCAGATTCCACTCCTACGCCACTCCCTACACAGGTGTGGAGAGTGGGCTGACCTAACTCGACCCGAGTATTCCCCCGAGACACACTAATCCTCTTAGTTTCTTCCTCACCTGCGTGTCTCTCCCTCTCGTCCCTCCCGTTTCGCTCCTTCTTCTCTTCTCTCGCCCCCCCCCCTCTCTCGCCTCCGCTCTCCATTGCCCCCCCTCTCTCTCTCTCTCTCTCTCTCTCTCTCTCTCTCTCTCTCTCTCTCTCTCTCTCTCTCTCTCTCTCTCTCTCTCTCTCTCTCTCTCTCTCTCTCTCTCTCTCTCTCTCTCTCTCTCTCTCTCTCTCTCTCTCTCTCTCTCTCTCTCTCTCGCAACAAACCCGTAACCGTGATCCCGCAAGTACCACCACCTCTATTACTAAGCCTCTAGATAACTTAAAATCCTTAGTTTCAATGCGTAGCCTAAGAAACAAATTTGATGAACTGAGATGTCTTGCTTTAACAGAAAATTTTGACATAATTGCTATAACTGAAACATTTATCGACACCACAAATATTGATTTAAGTTCCGAATACAACATAGATGGCTACAGACTCTTCAACAAAGATCGTGTAAACCGTAGAGGCGGTGGCGTCGCCCTTTATGTCAAAAGCTATTTGCAACCCACTGACAAAACACTGGAAACAGTAACGTTGAACATTTGTGCGTGCGAGTAAACATTGCAAAAGTCAACTTAAATATATCTGTCACCTACAGACCTCCCGGGCAATCACTGATGACGACCTTGAAATGTACAGCGTCTTAAGGCAGTCACTTAATAACAGCGACTCACTGATATTAGGAGACTTTAACCTCCCCATATCGACTGGGCGACACTGTCAGGTACAGAAGGCGAGTCACATAGAATGATCGAATTTCTAGAAAATTATCTAAGCCAAATGGTTTCTGAGCCAACTCGACAAAATAATATACTCGACCTTGTTATAACGACCCAAGATAACCTTGTCAGTAGTGTCACGGTAGGAGAACACCTCGGTTCTTGCGATCATAAATTAGTGCGCGTCGACATTAAAGCTCAATCATCAGTGACTGAAAATAAAGTGAAGGTGCCCAATTTCAAAAGAGCTAACTTCGTAGAAATCCGACAAAAACTAACAGAAATACAACTATCAGATGACGGCAACGTAGAGGAAGCCTGGCTAAGCCTTAAAAATCACTTACTCACTCAGCAGAACACATTCGTCCCCTTGTGCGAGAAGCGAATTAACACTAATAAAAGCCCACCGTGGTTTAATAGTGAAATTAAACAATCAGTCAATGAGAGAAAATTGTTTTACAGGTTAAAGAAAGAACAAAGCACGCCCGAAAACATTAGACTTTATAATGATGCCAGGCGACGAGTAAAAAGACTAGTAGGTCAGGCAAAGCGTAGATACGAAGAAAATATTGCAGCCAACTGTAAAATAATCGAAATCTTTCTTCAGTTACATAAACAACAGAAAGGCGATCAAAAGTGGTATTGGACCTTTAACAAACAGCGACGGTGCACTAGTGACTGACAGCCAACACATTGCAAACCTCTTAAACAATTACTTTTCCTCGGTGTTTAATACTAACAGTCTTCCTCTCGCTACCACCAACACCAGTACTATTGTAAATCTCGAGCATGCATTGCCTAATTTTGAAATAACAACCGATGAAGTCCTTAAAGCTCTCCATTCACTTAAAACAAATAAAAGTCCTGGACCTGACAAAGTATATCCAACTCTACTGAAAGAAACAAAGAGCGAAATACTCTCCTCCCTCACAAACGTATTCAATATGTCCTTGCGACAAGGCATCGTCCTTCAGATTGGAAAAAGGCTAACGTGACACCGATTTTCAAGAAAGGAGACAAAAAGTACCAGGTAATTACAGGCCCATTAGTCTAACTTCGGTTGTAGGTAAGCTACTTGAGGCATAATTATTGACAAAATTGTGAAATACCTTGAAAGCCACTCAATGATAGGGTACACACAACAAGCCTGCCGAAACAAAACATCATGCCTATCAAAACTAATAACCATTTATAACTACCTCTTCACTGTATATGACCTAACCAAATCACTGGACGTAGTCTATCTTGATTTCAGAAAGCGTTTGATAAAGTCCCGCATCATAAATTACTTTACAAATTAAAGCAAATAGGTATTGACGGTCAAGTAAACCAATGGATCGCGAATTGGTTGAGCAACAGACAACAAAGAGTAGTGATTGACGGATTTAACTCAGATTGGGCGCCTGTCACTAGTGGCGTCCCTCAGGGCTCGGTCCTTGGCCCAGTGCTCTTCATTATTTACATCAACGACGTGGATGTTGGACTCAATAACCGCATTAGTAAATTTGCAGACGACACAAAGATTGGCAACTCGGTTCTCACTGACGAAGACAGGCAAAGCCTCCAAGTGGATTTGCACAAAATTTCAGCTTGGTCGGATAGATGGGAGATGCCCTTTAACGTAGACAAGTGCCAGGTCCTTCAAGTTGGAACGAGGAATAAGAAGTTCGAATACGAAATGCGCGGCGTTAAACTCAAAGCGTTCACTGCGTCAAAGACTTGGTGGTCAAAATCGCGTCAAACCTCAAATTCTCACAGCAATGCATCGATGCAGCAAATAAAGCGAACAGAATGTTGGGCTTCATTAAAAGAAACTTTGTATTCAAGAATAAAGATGTAATACTCCCGCTCTACAACAGTTTAGTCAGACCCCACTTGGAATATGCGGTACAGTTTTGGTCTCCCCACCATGCAAAGGATATTGCTAAATTAGAAGGTGTTCAGCGTCGGGCAACGAAAATGATCCTCCTTGCGCAACAAATCCTACGAAGAAAGGCTTTCTACCCTTAACATGTTCTCTCTTGAGAAACGTCGCCTCCGAGGAAAACTGATCGAATGTTTTAAAATACTTAATGGTTTCACGAATGTAGACAGATCAACATTGTTTATGATCGATGACACTTTGCGCACGAGGAACAATGGCGTAAAACTCAGATGTAGACAAGTAAATTCAGACTGCAAATTTTTCTTCACCAACGTTGTAGTGCGAGAATGGAATAAGCTTCCACCGTCAGTGGTCCAGTGTAACACGATTGACTCCTTCAAAAATAAGCTCGACCGTCACTTCCTTCAACTTAATATCAACTAGAGTAGAAATGCAACGTTTTGGAGTCTTCTGATTAATGTAAAATCACTTAGGTTTAAGGACAGACCACCAAGTCTGGACCATGGGGTCTGTGTGGTCTGATTTTCTATGTAAATCTATGTAAACTCTCTCTCTCTCATTCTCGCTTATTCACGCGCGCGTCCCTCTGCCCTACGAAAAAGAAAAAGAAAAGCAAACAAATAGATAAACACTACTCACTTGCTCTCCTCCTAACCAAGATGGCGCTTAAGAAATGCTCGACTTGCACAGGAAACTTCTCTGGCCATTTCTTCACAGGACGATCGACCGTCTGCAAGATCTGCCAGTTGACACAGCAGATGGAAACGAGACTCCTTCAATAGGACGAAAGGCTGACGGCTGGCGAGAAGATCACCAAACTAACAAGTACTGTTAAAACCTTGCAGGAGTTTATCCAGGCCAACATCGTCGCCCCTGCTGCAAGTAACGCCTCATCACCCTCCGCACCTGCACTCGATGCCCAGCCACCTTCCGAAGAAGACACGTCACAGGGGACCGGTAGAGCTGACGCTGAATGCTTCACCCCCGTGAGAGGAGGAGCCAGACCCGCCCCTAGAGCCATTTATCCTACTCATTGCTACAACAGATTTGCCATACTGGAGGAGGAGGACGAGGAACAGAGCACCTTCTTGGTCGGGGACTCTATGATTCGCCATCAGGTGGTCGAATTCTGTGGCAGAGTCCCCCGTCGTAGGCGTAACTACTGTTGTCCTGGAGCTGGTGTTGACGACATCACAGCTGCCCTGGACGAGGTCTCCGCTGAGGCCTCTAATGACTCACTCTTTGTTCTCCACACAGGTACAAACGACGTCACCACGACCCGGTCTGAGGAACTGCTGGACAAGTACCGTAGGCTCATCCAGCAGTATAAGTCTAAATCCCCAAATATTTTGATTTCAGGAATTCTACCACGGACGTGGGATGAGGGAGACTTCTACAGTAAGGCCTTCAGCCTCAACAACCGCCTACAGACTCTCTGCGGAGAGCTTGACGTCGAGTTCTTTAACGCCTGGAACCATTTCTACGGCCAGAGTAAACTTTTCCAAAGGGACGGCATACAGCTGTCCCCCATCGGGGCAGCCAGATTCGGAAGGCTCCTCAATGACGCCGTACGTAACGCCCGAACAACAAAAAACGACTTTCAGCCACGTCCTTACATTCCGCCCGTGTAAATAGACACCATACACCGCAAGAAACTCGTAACATTGAACCCTCCAGTACCACCACCTCTATTACCAAGCCTCAAGATAACCTAAGAGTCCTTAGTTTCAATACGCGTAGCCGAAGAAACAAGTTTGATGAACTGCGATGTCTTGCTCTGACAGAAAACTTTGACGTAATTGCTATAACCGAAACATTTATCGACACCACAAATATTGATTTAGGTTCCGAATACAACATAGATGGCTACAGACTCTTCAACAAGGATCGTGTAAACCGTAGAGGTGGTGGTGTCGCCCTTTTTGTCAAAAGCTATTTGCAACCCACTGACAAAACACCAAGAAACAGTAACGTTGAACGTTTGTGCGTGCGAGTAAACACTGCAAAAGTCAATTGAAATATATCTGTCACTTACAGGCCTCCGGGGCAATCACTCGATGCCGATCTTGAAATGTACAGCGTCTTAAGGCAGTCACTTAATAACAGCGACTCACTGATATTAGGAGACTTTAACCTCCCCCATATCGACTGGGCGACACTGTCGGGTACAGAAGGTGAGTCCCATAGAATGATCGAATTTTTAGAGGAAAATTATCTAAGCCAAATGGTTTCTGAACCAACTCGACAAAATAACATACTTGACCTTGTTATAACGACCCAAGATAACCTAGTCAGTAATGTCACGGTAGGAGAACACCTCGGTTAGTGCGATCATAAACTAGTGCGCGTTGACATTAGAGCTCAAACATCGGTGACTGAAAATAAAGTAAAGGTGCCCAATTTCAAAAGAGCCAACTTCGTAGAAATCCGACGAAAACTAATAGATATGCAACTATCAGATGACGGCAATGTAGAGGACGCCTGGCTAAGCTTTAAAAATCACCTACTCACTCAGCAGGACACATTTGTCCCCTTGTGCGAGAAGCGAATTAACACTAATAAAAGCCCACCTTGGTTTAATAGCGAAATTAAACACTCAGTCAAGGAGAGAAAATTGTTTTACAGGTTAAAGAAAGAACAAAGCACGCCCGAAAACATTAGACCTTACAATGATGCCAGGCAACGAGTAAACAGATTAGTGCGTCAGGCAAAGCGTAGATATGAAGAAAATATTGCAGCCAACTGTAAAAATAATCCGAAATCCTTCTTCAGTTACATAAACAACAGAAAGGCGATCAGAAGTGGAATTGGACCCTTAACAAACAGCGACGGTGCATTAGTGACTGACAGCCAACACGTTACAAACCTATTAAGCAATTACTTTTCCTCGGTGTTTAATACTAACAGTCCTCCCACCACTACCACCAACACCAGTACTAATGTAAATCTCGAGCATGCATTGCCTAATTTTGAAATAAAACCCGACGAAGTCCTTAAAGCCCTCAAATCACTTAAAACAAATAAAAGTCCTGGACCTGACAAAGTATATCCTATACTGCTTAAAGAAACAAAGAGCGAAATACTCTCCTCCCTCACTACCGTATTCAATATGTCCTTGCGACAAGGCATCGTCCCTTCAGATTGGAAAAAGGCTAACGTGACACCGATTTTTAAGAAAGGAGACAAAAAAGTACCAGGTAATTACAGGCCCATTAGTCTAACTTCGGTTGTAGGTAAGCTACTTGAGGGCATAATTAGAGACAAAATTGTGAGTTACCTTGAAAGCCACTCATTAATTGGGGACTCACAACATGGCTTCCGAAACAAAAGATCCTGCCTATCAAACCTATTAACCTTTTATAACGACCTCTTCACTGTTTATGACGTAACCAAATCAGTGGACGTAGTCTATCTTGATTTCCAGAAAGCGTTTGATAAAGTCCCGCATCATAAATTACTTTACAAATTAAAGCAAATAGGTATTGACGGTCAAGTAAACCAATGGATCGCGAATTGGTTGAGCAACAGACAACAAAGAGTAGTGATTGACGGATTTAACTCAGAGTGGGCGCCGGTCACTAGTGGCGTCCCTCAGGGCTCGGTTCTTGGCCCAGTGCTCTTCATTATTTACATCAACGACGTGGATATTGGACTCAATAACCGCATTAGTAAATTTGCAGACGACACAAAGATTGGTAACTCGGTTTTCACTGACGAAGACAGGCAAAGCCTCCAAGAGGATTTGCACACAATTTCAGCTTGGTCGGATAGATGGGAGATGCCCTTTAACGTAGACAAGTGCCAGGTCCTTCAAGTTGGAACGAGGAATAAGAAGTTCGATTACGAAATGCGCGGCGTTAAACTCAAAAGCGTTCAATGCGTCAAGGACTTGGGGGTCAAAATCGCGTCAAACCTCAAATTCTCACAGCAATGCATCGATGCAGCAAATAAAGCGAACAGAATGTTGGGCTTCATTAAAAGAAACTTTTTATTCAAGAATAAAGATGTAATACTCCCGCTCTACAATAGTTTAGTCAGACCCCACTTAGAATATGCGGTACAGTTTTGGTCTCCCCACCATGCAAAGGATATTGCTAAATTAGGAGGTGTTCAGCGTCGGGCAACGAAAATGATCCCTTCCTTGCGCAACAAATCCTACGAAGAAAGGCTTTCTACCCTCAACATGTTCTCTCTTGAGAAACGTCGCCTCCGAGGAAAACTGATCGAATGTTTTAAAATACTTAATGGTTTCACGAATGTAGACAGATCAACATTGTTTATGATCGATGACACTTTGCGCACGAGGAACAATGGCGTAAAACTCAGATGTAAACAAGTAAACTCAGACTGCACCAAATTTTTCTTCACCAACGTTGTAGTGCGAGAATGGAATAAGCTCCCACCATCAGTGGTCCAGTGTAACACGATTGACTCCTTCAAAAATAAGCTCGACCGTCACTTCCTTCAACTTAATATCAACTAGAGTAGAAATGCAACGTTTTGGAGCCTTCTGATTAATGTAAAATCACTTAGGTTTAAGGACAGACCACCAAGTCTGGACCAAGGGGTCTGTGTGGTCTGATTTTCTATGTAATTCTATGTAATTCTCTCTCTCTCTCTCTCTCTCTATCTATCTCTCGATCTATATATATATATATATATATATATATATATATATATATATATATATATATATATATATATATATATATATATATATATATATATATATATATATATATATATATATGTAAACGACCTTTGGCGCTATTTCTCGAACTGCCAAATAATCCAGTATGCTGACGACACCCAGTTTATCCACAGTGGTTACATAGATGATCTTAACAACATGATACGTAAAGGAGAAGAAACTGTTAAACTTGCAAAACAATACTTTAATAAGATTGGTCTACTGTTAAATGCACAAAAGACGCAGTGCATGTTCATTGGAACAAGGCGGCTCCTCTCACAGATTCCTCCCGACACTCACATGCAGGTGGACGGGAACGTTATCACTCCCAGCTCATCTCTTAAGAACCTGGGCGTTTACTTTGACAGCCACTTATTGTTTGATGCACATATCTCCGAGATGAGCAAAAAAGTATACGCAACAATTATGCACGTTAATAGAATAAGGGAACACTTTAATAAAACAACAAGAATTTCTGTCATTCAATCATTAGTCATGAGTATAATTAATTATGGGATCAGTATCTGGGGAGCTACTAATGCTTCTCAAATACATCGCGTGCAAAAACTACAAAATTTTGCAGCAAAGGTAGCACTTGGAGGAGCTCCCAGGAGTGAACAAGCTACTCCATTTATCAGAGAACTTGGCTGGCTCAGAATAAAACAGAAACATACTTTTGAAATCGGAGTAATTATCTACAAACTCATTAATAAAAAAGTTCCTAATTGGGCGTTCCCACTGCCAACAGCGGGCGAGAGGCACAACCACAATGTCAGCACGAGGCAATCTGAACAGCTCTAGATTACCATGTGCAGCACTAACTTGGGCACCAAGTCCCTCCAAGTTGCCGGACCCACACTATGGAACAGCTTTCCTAACAACGTGAAAAATACTTCCTGCCTTAACACTTTTAAAACACGTCTGAAGATACATCTTTTCAACAAACAATTTGAATTGTGAATATAACATGACATGTTCCACTGTTTTAGATCAATCGACTTTTTTACACTTTCACTCCGACTGCCTCACCATTTTATGTTATATTGTCTGACTACATCTTACTCATACTCTGATCATAACACTTTAAAGTATACTTTAACCTTTTATGATGATAACGTTTTAGCTTTTTATGTTTAATACTTTTTATCTTATAACTCACGAATGTTGTTTAACTCAATTTTAATATAGGTGTTTTCTTTTGTGTATTAACTTCATATTAATGTTCTCGTAAGCGTAAGTCTCATGTAAAAGAATAACCATTGTAACAATTTTTTTTTTTTTTTTTTTTTTTACGTTGATTGCCTATTGCGCCGGTAGGCATCTTCCCGGTGGGGCCTGATGGTCGGCCCAAGGCTTCTTCCAGGTGGGGCCTGATGGTCGGCCCAGCCCGTTCTGGCGCAGGCGAGTGTTTATAGTGGCGCCATCTTGCATTGGCTCATGCTGCCCCCCGGAACTCGTTCTTGATTCGCTTGGACGGCTTCCTCTAGAGTCCGGGTTGATGGGTGGTCTTCAGGACAGCATGTGGGTAGTTTTAAGCCACTCGGCGGTGACTGAAAAATCCGAGTGGTAGCGTGGGGATTCGAACCCGCGTCGTCCATCACGCGGTGAATGTGGGCCCAGTACGCTACCACCTACGCCACCGCCTACCCAGTGGAAATAAAGTTCTTCTTCTTATTATTATTGTTCTCTCTCGAACAAACATACGACTAGAAACTCAACATTCACGGATTTATACCACCACCAACAACAACAACAACCACAACAACACCAACAACAATTATTCTAACACTCATCAACATAGGAAAGTGGGCTGCTTCAACTGTGGAGAGTTCAACCAAAGGCGATCCACTTGTAGGCTCGACCATAAACTAAAATGTGAAGTGTGTCATGTGCTTGGACATAAGGGTCAATTATGCAGCTACTACAGTGGATAGGAAAAAAGGCAACGAAGATTCAGCCGAAGTGTGTGCCTCGAAAAAGGATCATCTTACTATCGAACATGTAAACGCGCAATCCATGCAGTCTAATTTTGAAGAAATTAAGCTTCTTGTATCTGCCAGAAATATCGATATTTTGTGTGTGTCTGAGACATGGCTACTCACTGAAACTCCAAATGCATCTGTTACCATTCCCGGCTACAAAATATTTAGATGTGATCACGGACGTGGTGGTGGCGTGTGTATATTCGTGAGAAGCTTGTTGAAAACTAATGTTATTGACCTACCATTTCCGAAACAGCCAGGAGTTGAAGACGTATGGGTGAGTGTACAGTGCCATATGTTACCAGCTATCATCATTGGGTGTGTTTACAGACACCCTAAGGCTCCCGTTGTTTCGTTCGAGTATTTACAAGATTTAGGCAATTATGTTTGAGCAAGAAAGGTTTTTATGTTTTAGGTGATTTTAATGACGATTTACTTTTAAAAGGAAATAGACTGAGTGGTATCATTAGGAACAATAAGCTCTCACAATTGATTGACGAACCTACTCGAGTGACGCCCACATCTGCAACACTGCTAGACTTGGTGGTTACTAATAACACGAGTCTTGTCCTTACTAAAAATGTCGTGCCTCAGGTTATTGCGGACCACGACGTAATCAGCATCAAAGTCAATATCAATAAACCGACGTGCAAACCTTTAACGAGAACTTTCCGTCACCTCGGGGGCTACAGCAAGGATATTTTATGTAATCTACTTATGTCGGAATCTCTTAACTTTTAATAAAATAATGGAAACAGATGACGGGGATCTACAGACAAATATCTTTAATAATACTTTTATTCAATGTTTAGATAAATGTGATCCAGTTGTTACCAAAGAAATAAGTAGACCTTTTGCTCCCTGGTTCAACGATGACTTGCGGCAGGCCATAAAGAAAAGGGATGATACTCGAAGCAAACTGAAGAGACAGACATAACACTGACCTGCAGCACCAGTACACTGACGAGAAGAAAATTGTAAAGGATTGTCTTACTTCATCCAAAAAGGAATGCTATAAGAACAAACTAAGTGACTGCAGGGGCGATTCCTCCGCCACCTGGAAAGTTATCAAGGAGATAGTTCCCAGTCATAGAAGTAGCTCAAAGACTTACGAGTTTGAAACCCACGATAGTGTTATCGATAAAGTAGAAGAATTTAACAATTTTTTCGCAAACATAGGAAAGAACACTTATGACACAACACAACAGACTTTATCAAAGAACGACATACTTCCTATGGACCGAATGACTTCAGAATGTAACGAGACTGTTGCAAAATTCAGACCAAAACCATTAGACACAAACACACTGATATTAATAATCAAAGGTCTGAAGGAAACGCGTGCTGTGGGTTCTGATGGCATATCGCTTCAGTTTATCAAGGATGTCCTATGCATTATTGCCTTCTATTTAACTTGTATTATCAATACTTTATTAGTTACCGGTGTATTCCCTCAAGCCTGGAAGCATGCACTTGTCATCCCTGTGTTCAAAACTGGCGATCCTAACAATGTTAATAATTACCGTCCCATTTCCCTTTTACCAATAATATCAAAGATTTTAGAGAAAATTGTATCAAACCAGCTTTTATCTTTTTTAGAAACCAATAATTTCTTTTTAAATGCCAGCACGGATTCCGTCCTAAATTGTCGACCGAGTCTGCTCTCACGGTGGTAACGGACGCTATCTACAATAATATGGACAACAAGAAAATATCGCTGCTAACGTTATGCGATCTGTCTAAAGCTTTCGACAGTGTAAGCCACAGTATCCTCCTGAGCAAGTGTGCCAAGCTCAACATCGAACCCCATTGGCTCAGCAGTTACCTTCATAACAGAACTCAGTCTGTCAAACTCAAAACTGTAATATCTACAAAAATTACCGTTAGTTATGGCGTCCCTCAAGGTTCCACTCTAGGACCAATTTTATTTAATATATACGTCAATGACATGGCTAACTATATAACAGAGTGCACAATAGTCCAGTATGCTGATGACACACAATTTCTACATTATGACACTTTAGAAAATTTAAATACTATTATCAACGCAGCAGAAGCAACACTCGATAAAGCTAAAGAATATTTTCTCAGGAAAGGTCTGCTCGTCAATCCAAGTAAAACACAATGTATCTTCATCGGCAACAGGCAATTGCTGCCCCACATTCCTGAGGACACTGTTGTCCGATTTGATGGCACCGGCATTCGTCCCAGCACTCATGTTAAAAACTTGGGCCTGTACATGGACCGCTACATGACCTTCGATATACACATTAACGAGCTGGCTGAGAGAGTGATGGGGACACTAATATACATTGGTCGAGTAAGCATGAATTTTGACAAAAGCACGAGGAAAACTGTAGTTCAAGCACTTGTGCTCAGCCTGATAAACTATTGTAATAGGATCTGGGGAACCACCAACACTACGCTTATACACAAAGTACAGAAACTTCAAAATTTTGCAGCCGAGTGTCTATTGGTGGCATGAAAAAATATGACCACGTCTCCCCAGCCTTCAGAGAACTAAAATGGCTCAAAGTAAAACAAAAACATTTTCTAGACATCACTACAGCCATGTACAAATCCCTGAACAAAATGACCCCTGCTTGGCTTTTGTCATTTCCCACCGTCCACAGTACAACAAGCAGCGTAACAAGGCAGAGAAATAATCTGGTAGAGCCCAGGACAAAGACAAACTCTGGCGCCAGGGTCTTCTTAGTAAACGACCCTAAAGTGTGGAATTCCCTCCCAGCCCACGTCACTATTGCCAGTACGCTTCCTTGTTTTAAAAGAAGTCACCAAACATATTCTAGATGCCCCCGATGGATAACTATTCTAGATGCCCCCGACGGATAACTAATGCTGATCCTCCTCCTCAAAGCTTTATCCCCTAGTATCACTAGGGGAAACGGGGCCCGTTAAGAGTGCAAAAATGCTCCCTCCCTGCGCGGGGGAGCACGGGCTAAGCCTATTGGCGGCCCGTAGCAGGATGCCGACAGACCGACTCTATCGGCGATCGAAATCTAGCCGACCGAGTCGGTCTGTCGACGAGGACTGGCGTATCTCTGACTAATGCTGATATTTGAATATGTTTTTAGTATGTTGACGAAACTACTGCCAATGCTTCACTACTTCTGTTATACTAAAGTCACTTTTTATGTATGGTTTCCAGCTCACTTTTTATACGCTTTTTACGTCTGCTTTATTTTATTTTGTTTCATTTATTTTTTATCCAAGTTTAGATTTTATTGGTATGTTTTACACTCACATTTTGTCTTTTATTTTTCATCAAATTCTAGATTTTATTGGCATGTCTTACATTCACTTTCTATGTATGTTTTATTATTATTTTTTTATCTAAGGTTAGGTCTTACAGGCATCCCTTGCAATAACTTTTTATGTATGTTTTATTTTTATCAAAGGTTAGGTCTCGTATGCATCTTCTACATTTTTTTTTTTTTGGTAGTTTTATTTTACTAAATGTGGTGATTCTATAGTTTAAGTTATCTGTATTTGTTGGGGTTTTAGTGCTTGTTCGTTTTAGTGTTTCATATGTATCGTTCGGGATAGGTGATTCGTATGTAATATGAATCGTATTACATGGTTTCGAAACTAACGTATCTAGTTTCTTCGTCGATGAAGCCAGTGCACTCGGGCTGCAGGTACTGTACGCACCTAGGGTTTTCTTGCCGAGTAAAGCCTAGAGAAAAGGGCTTTTGAGGTGGTTTACTTATTCCCTCACGACAATTTACTCGGCAAGAATCCATGAAGCAAGCTGGAGATGGAGAGACTTCTGAAACCTGAACGCTTCGAGGGTGCACAAGACACAACGCCTGCTCAGTGGAACCACTGGCTCTGCACCTTCAGTAACTTCATTCAGTCTATATCTCCTGCACCTGACAAGTTGAAGCTGCTCGTCAACTACATCTCTCCAGAAGCATACACCCACATCACCGACTGCCCATCATACGAGGAGGCCATCAAAGCTTTGAAAACTGTGTACGTGAAGCCCAAGAATATCATCTTCGCCCGGCATCAATTGGCTACTCGCAGGCAGCAACTGGCCGAGTCCATCGACACCTTCCTCCTGTCTCTGAAGCAGCTGTCTAAAGACTGTGACTACAAAGACGTGACTGCTGACACCTACACTCAGGAAGCCATCAGAGATGCCTTCATCACTGGTCTCGCCTCTCCTACCATCCGTCAATGTCTATTGGAGAGAGAAACTATGTCCCTGAATGAGGCCGTACAACTTGCTCGAAGCCTCGACACTGCTCAAAGCAACGCTGAAGGATACTCTTCACCTGTCACTCCAGGGAACGTGTCGGCTGCTCCAGCTCTTACCTCGGAGGCCTCTGTTAACACCACAGACACCGTAGCTGCTGCCTCCCAGTCTCAATCCTGTTTCTTCTGCGGTGGAAAGCGGCATCCTCGGTCTCGCTGCCTTGCTCGTGCTTCAGTGTGCCGTAAGTGTGGGAAGACGGGCCATTACGCCAGCGCCTGCAGGTCTGGCGACCCTGGACGATCGAGAAGACCTTACACCGCAGCCGCTGCTACTATGGAACCTCCTGGCTCTACCTCCCCGGTCCCTTCCTGTGGACACTGCGCCCTGCCACCAACTACTGCCGCCACTCCAGTATTAGCGTCTGTTACTACGCCGCGGAGCTCTACAATTCCTGTGAGTGTCAATGAACTGCAAGTGAACTCCCTTATTGACAGTGGAAGTACTATTAGTTTCATCCATCCACAAGTTGTGAAAAACTTAAATATTCCTGTGTACCCTTCAAAGACTGATGTCACCCTTGCTTCTTCCCAAGTTTCTACTACCGGAGGACATTGCTTTGTCAACCTGAAAGTTAACGAGAGTCTCTATCCTCAATTCAAGTTGTCAGTTCTTCCCCAGTTGTGTTATAAAGTAATCTTGGGCAGAGACTTCATGGAAAAACACCAGGCTGTGGAATTCACCTTGGATGGCTCTTTACCTAAACTAACTATATGTAACGTAGCACCAATGTGTATTGATCCTCCATCCCTCTTCCCTAACCTGTCCCCTAATACAATGCCAGTCGCCACGTGTTCTCGTAAGTTCTCGAGGTCGGATGAAGAGTTTATTCATGAAGTACAGTCTTTGTTACAAGAAGGTGTTGTAGAGAAGAGTCAGTCCCCTTGGAGAGCTCAAGTGCTAGTAACAAGCGATGAGAGAGAAAAGCGGCGCATGGTTGTTGATTAATTTCGTACCATAAACCGTTTTACGTCATTGGACGCTTACCCAATGCCTCTTATTCATGATTTAATTCACAAGATGGCTAAGTACAAAATATTCAGCAAACTTGATCTGAAAAATGCTTACTATCAAGTTCCCTTACGAGAAACGGAGAAACAGTACACTGCTTTTGAGGCTGACTGACAGTTACTTCAATTTACCAGAGTTCCTTTCGGTCTGACAAACTCCGTTGCTGTTTTTCAGAGAATCATGGACTCTATCATAGCTGACAACAAATTGCAAGCCACCTATGCTTATATTGATGATGATGTTGTATGCGGCGTAAGCAAGGAGGAACATGACCGGAACCTTCAGCGTTTCAAGGAGGTAGCCTCAAAGTACAACTTGACTTTGAACTTGAAGTGTCACTACGGCTTAATCTCCGATAATTCTCTGCGCCCTGATCCAGATCGTATCAGACCCCTGATAGAAATGCCAGTTCCTAATGATTCACCCTCTCTAAAACGAGCGCTTGGCCTCTTCTCATACTATTCCATCTGGATACCTAACTATTCTAAGCGCATACAGCCTCTTCTGCTGTGCCAGAGTTTTCCACTCGGCTCTGAAGCTATTAAATGTTTCGAATCGCTAAAGAGACATCTGTAAGGCTTCAGTAGCTGCCTATGATGAAGCTTTGCCACTCCAGATCGAGACTGACGCATCCTCTGTCTCCATAGCAGCCACTCTTTCCCAGCTTGGTCGGCCAGTAGCTTTCTTCTCCAGAACCCTGACCGGCTCTGCAAGACTTCAGCCTGCTGTGGAGAGAGAAGCCACTGCTATCATTGAAGCCACACGTAAGTAGACTTTTTTTTTTGGGCCGCAAATTCACTATTGTCACTGACCAACAAGCTGTATCCTTCATGTTTGACTCACGGCATTCCTCCAAAATTAAGAATGACAAAATATTAAGATGGCGTCTCGAGCTCTCTGAATACTTGTATGACATTAAGTACCGACCAGGTCCTCAAAACATCCCTTGCGACACACTGCCTCGTGCATGCCCAGTTAATACTAACCCAGGCTCAGTCTCTCTCGAACAAGTACACGTGTCTGTGTCATCCTGGCGTCACAAGACTTTATCATTTTGTAAAAGTTAAGAATCTGGCTTTTTCTCTAGATGATGTAAGGAGGGTTTGATCTCAATGCAGTATTTGTTCAGAATTGAAACCTAGATTCTTTAAACCTCCAGTTAAGAACCTGATCCATGCAACGCAACCCTTTGACCGAATCTCTATTGATTTCGCTGGACCGGAACCTTCTACTACAAAGAATAAATACCTCCTGGTAATGATAGACGAATACTCTAGATTCCCATTTGTGTTCCCATGCCCAGATATGTCTGCTCAAACTGTTAAAGCTTGCTTCCTTAAACTGTTCTCTATGTTCGGTTGTCCATCCTCATTTCATTCGGTCAGAGGACACGAGACATGAACACAGTTCATGTCTCGTGAAGTCGCAGATTTTCTGTTGAGCCACGGTGTCATGACACACTCCACTCCCTACCACCCCCAAGGTAACGGACAATGTGAAAGAGAGATTGGTACTATTTGGAAAACTACGTTTAGCACTCAGATCCTCCAAACTCCCCGAGTCTCAGTGGGAACTAGTTCTGGACAGAGTACTTCATTCCATTCGGTCCCTCCTTTGTACTGCCACCAATCAAACCCTTCATGAAAGGTTATTTTCTTTCCCTAGGAGATCATTTAGTGGTTACTCCTTACCTTCCTGGCTTGCCACACCTGGACCTGTCCTGCTGCGGAAGTTTGTTCGTAATTACAAATCGGATCCGTTAGTGGAAGAAGTTGATCTCGAGAGTGCTACACCACACTACGCTCACATTCGCCATCCGGATGGGAGAAGGTCTACCGTCTCCACGAGGGACCTGGCTCCAACCCCTAAGGAACAGACAACCATGCAAGAGAACATCAATGGGACAACACCCACTGAAGAGATTTCTGCTCCAGAACCGACTTCTACCGATGACAGCGATGGAGGGGCAGCCACTCCTGACGCTTGTTACCCAGCCTCCGATGACACTAGACTTCCGGACACAAGAAAAAGCGACTCACCCGAAACTTCCGAGGAAAGACCTGAACCACTAAAGACGTTCAACAAGAGTCAGGAAAGCTCCGGATAGACTAGGCGTGTGATATGTACGTAGTTATTTGTAAGAGGGGGAGAATGTGGTGATTCTATAGTTTAAGTTGTCTGTATTTGTTGGGGTTTTAGTGCTTGTTCGTTTTAGTGTTTCATATGTATCGTTCGGGATAGGTGATTCGTATGTAATATGAATCGTATTATATGGTTTCGAAACTAACGTATCTAGTTTCTTCGTCGATGAAGCCAGTGCACTCGGGCTGCAGGTACTGTACGCACCTAGGGTTTTCTTGCCGAGTAAAGCCTAGAGAAAAGGGCTTTTGAGGTGGTTTACTTATTCCCTCACGACACTAAGTTTACCCCTATGGACATTTTCTACAATCTTTGCTATACATATTCTAATCCTATCAAAGACTATGTTTTATATAGGCAATATTTTACTTTTTATAGGTATTTTGACGTTATGAGGAATCCCTTATTTAAACAATTCTCTTCATTCATGTTCTAAGATATGCTATTCAAGATGTTCTGTATTATAATAAAGATGACTTGTAGACATATGTCTATTTCATTGATGTGTAATAACCAATACCCTGTGGAAATAAACGAATTTGAATTTGAATTTGAAATTTGAACTCTCTCTCAGTACTCACCCTGCCCCTCTCCCTGTCCACGCCGCCGCCTCCGGTAGGTCACACACACCACAATGGCCAGGATCACCGCCACCACCACCGCTATCGGCACCGCTATCACCACTGTCGAAGAGGAGAGAGACAGAGTGACCTTTCCTTGTGGCGGCGAAGGTGTGGACGTGGTGTGGCTGTGGTTGTCAGGGTGGAGGAAGAGCTTGTAAGAGGAACACCTGGAGGGGCTGTGGTGGCATAGGTTGTGGAGGGTGTTGTGGTGGTAGTGCCTGGAGGTGTTAGTGTTGTGGTGGTGGTGGTGGTGGTAGTGGTGTAGTGGTGGTAGTACCTTGAGGTGCTGTTGTGGTGATGGTGGTGATGATGGTAGTGGTGTTGATGTGTTAGTATCTTGAGGTGTTGTTGTGGTGTTGGTGATTGTGGTGGTGATGGTGATGATGATGGTAGTACCTGGATGTACTGTTGTTGTGGTAGTGGTGGTGGTGGTGGTGGTGGTGGTGGTGATAGGACGCGGCGGATCCGTGCAGGTGGGTGGGTTCTTCAGGTTCGTAAATTGTGTTGGACCGTGACATCTGCCGCCCGTTTCTTCGGCTGTGCTTGTCCAGCTGGAAGAGCCGTGAGCCACAATACTAAGGCTATAAATGACATTGTTCCATGTTGTTTGCCTCGTGCATCTTCCTCTGTATCCTTCAATGGTTAGGGTGAAATGCAGAACTCGGTTCCATAGATTCGGTGCTTCCACATCCACCTTCAGTTTGATCCACTTGTTGTCGCTGTAACACTTGTCAAGGCCAAACCAAGCTACGTGACGGACTGGTGCAGAGACAAATGTTTCTGTCACTACAAGACTAACTCCCTTGAAGTCATCTTCCGGCTTCACGTACACTGTTGTCGACTCACTATATCTTCCTAATTCTTTTCTTCTCTCGAAACAAATTGTCTCCTTCCCTCCTTCACTGACGGCCACCACTTCATGAAGATCCTCACAGTCCCTGGTGCCGTGGGCGCCTCCAAGACGCAGCAGGAGCACCGCCGCCACAGCCACACGCCCCGCCATCACCCCAAGACACGCCAGGCATGTTTGTCTCCGGGTGTGAGGGTGAGGGAGCAGGATGGGCGCCGGATATACTTCCCCTGATAATATAATGCAAAGACATAATACACACACACACACACACACACACACACACACACACACACATGGCATTTATATATTGACCTTAGCGTGTCCTGTGTTTTGAAGATGGATACTTGTGATATGCGTATGTATTTCTCTCTCTCTCTGTGGAGGAAGTATAAAGACACTCAAAGACTCGCCCTTCTGTTCCCTCGTCTGGTGTGTCGTCGGTCCTCTTCGTCGCGCGCAGCCACGTCCTCATCTTCTGGGAGGGGATGAACCTGCGTTCTTTGGCCCTTGTAATTCGGAACTGACGCGTGTAAGGCATCACTGAGTCTCATCAATAGCAAGATTGAAGCGCTGATAGCCGCTGTTTTAGGAGAAGGTTATGTTCGGATACTAACGAGTAGTAGCGACCCCAACCTGACCTACCTATAACTACTGAGTATTTTAGCCCTGTAGGATGACAGGGTGAGGTCAGCCCCGCCCCCGCCCACCCATGTCCCAGGCCTTCTCTCTCTCGGCCTTGGCCTTGGAACATAACGTCTCTAAACAGTGTAATGCCAAGCTACTTTTATAGTTGCAAGCTCCTATTTTACGATGGCCCTATACAGTGCCTCTCATGCACGATTTAAACGAGCAAAAAAGGGCAAAATAAACATGACTGATACATTTTGTTATGCTTTTATTAATATTAAGTCACAGGATCAGATAACAGGGGGCAGCGTGACATAATCATTCATCACACTGTGCAAGCCAAACCCCGCGGACAGTCTGACATTCCCGTGAGTCGCGCCGTCCGTGTGTTCCCGAGGCGGCCGCGGCACCGCACTGTTCCGGGGAGGGGACGGCGCTGTGCAAAATACCCCAAAGATGCAAGAAAAGCACAGATGTTTGTTACTTCATAGCCGTGTTGTACTAAAAGTTTAGGTTTTCTTTTAACACCGTGAAAGTTGCCTGTAGTAGCTACATGTTTTGTTCTGTTGTAGCTTCTAGTGTGTCAGGATGGCCGTGGTGCTGGCCCAGGCACGCGTAATGCAGCCTGAGGATTTTGCACAACAGCGGCGGGCACTCGCTGAAACTTGTCACCATCCAACACAACAGTGACGAGTACCTAGGCATGAAACACATCTCCCGCCCCCTCAAAGGAAAAGGGATTAATATGTCACCATCCAACACAACAGTGACGAGTACCTTGGCATGAAACACATCTGCCCGCCCCCTCAAAGGTAAAGGGATTGATATGTCACCATCCAACACAACAGTGACGAGTACCTAGGCATGAAACACATCTCCCGCCCCCTCAAAGGTAAAGGGATTAATATATCACCATCCAACACAACAGTGACGAGTACCTTGGCATGAAACACATCTCCCCGCCCCCTCAAAGGAAAAGGGATTAATATGTCACCATCCAACACAACAGTGACGAGTACCTTGGCATGAAACACATCTCCCCGCCCCCTCAAAGGAAAAGGGATTAATATGTCACCATCCAACACAACAGTGACGAGTACCTTGGCATGAAACACATCTCCCCGCCCCCTCAAAGGTAAAGGGATTAATATGTCACCATCCAACACAACAGTAACAAGTACTAAAGCATGAAATACATTTTCCCTGTCTCCCAACGAGAAAAAAGATTGACTGACTTCTCACAAACCAAAACAACTGTAACATCATTTCTTTATCCATGTAGTGGAATGCTATACCTATATTTCTCACCATGTTATATGTATCACCGAAGATCCGATTTATATGACTTTCTGGTTGCATATAATCTTGCACTATTACTCCCAGGTCTCTCTCTTCATTTACTTTCTTTAATATTTCGCCATCTCCCATTTGTGTGTGTGTGTGGGGGGGGGGGGGTGCTTCCACGCGACGCGTCACGGCCACGAGAAAATGCGCAATATCTTCGGCTGTCATAACTTTTTTTTCTATTATTATGAGAGAAGTTTTCTTACACTATACACTATTCTAGATGAATATAGAATTATTGCAAAGACACCATTCCCACCTCTTTTAAAATAATGTCTAAACTTTCCCCGCGCACAACATCCAGAGAAATATATCGCCATCCGTACTCTAAGGGTTAACTATAGCGAAAAGACACTAATAATTAAACCTTTCACCGGTAACTATAAATAAAGGTAGTTATTGGAGTGGAGGAGACAGTATTTGGGTCGGAAATCGGAAAACATAAGAGGCTGAGTACGACAATCTGGTGACGCAGGTGTCGAGTCAGTGTCGGAGTGTTGGTCAGTGAAGGTGGGCGTGCAGGTGTGAGTCAGTGTCGGAGTGTTGGTCAGTGAGGGCGGGCGTGCAGGTGTGAGTCAGTGTCGGAGTGTTGGTCAGTGAGGGCGGGCGTGCAGGTGTGAGTCAGTGTCGGAGTGTTGGTCAGTGAAGGTGGGCGTGGAGGTGTGAGTCAGTGTCGGAGTGTTGGTCAATGAGGGCGGGCGTGCAGGTGTGAGTCAGTGTCGGAGTGTTGGTCAGTGAGGGCGGGCGTGCAGGTGTGAGTCAGTGTAGCCGTGTTGGTCAGTGAGGGTGGGCGTGCAGGTGTGAGTCAGTGTCGGAGTGTTGGTCAGTGAGGGTGGGCGTGCAGGTGTGAGTCAGTGTCGGAGTGTTGGTCAGTGAGGGTGGGCGTGCAGGTGTGAGTCAGTGTCGGAGTGTTGGTCAATGAGGGCGGGCGTGCAGGTGTGAGTCAGTGTCGGAGTGTTGGTCAGTGAGGGCGGGCGTGCAGGTGTGAGTCAGTGTCGGAGTGTTGGTCAGTGAGGGCGGGCGTGCAGGTGTGAGTCAGTGTCGAAGTGTTGGTCAGTGAGGGTGGGCGTGCAGGTGTGAGTCAGTGTCGGAGTGTTAGTCAGTGAGGGCGGGCGTGCAGTAGGGATGAGCAAGTACCGTTAATTTGAGTTTCGGTAGTACCGGTACCGAAAACTCAAGTACCGTTAGTACCGGTACCGGTACCGGTACCCGAAGGAGTTTTTTTTTCTTAATGACTTCTGATGAAATTGCCAAATAAATTTCCTGTAAAGAAAACTCTCTCTCTCTCCTTCAACTTAATATCAACTAGAGTAGAAATACAACGTTTAGGAGCCTTCTGATTAATGTAAAATCACTTAGGTTTAAGGACAGACCACCTAGTCTGGACCATGGGGTCTGTGTGGTCTGATTTTCTATGTAAATCTATGTAAATCTCTCTCTCTCTCTCTCTCTCTCTCTCTCTCTCTCTCTCTCTCTCTCTCTCTCTCTCTCTCTCTCTCTCTGAATGAAGTGAATATTTATTTTTTCGAAATAAAAATAGCATGTATAGTTATTATGGATGTACTCGATCATAGTCTAATAACAATAACAATATATATTAGCGTTTTCTAAAGACTCGTGGGACTCACTAACTTTTAACCCAAGACTTCGTTTTCTTTTTACTTGCCACTGTTAAATTCGTATGACTCGTTAACTTTTAGAGAGAGAGAGAGAGAGAGAGAGAGAGAGAGAGAGAGAGAGAGAGAGAGAGAGAGAGAGAGAGAGAGAGAGAGAGATCATATTTATCCAATAAAGCATTAACGAAAAAAGTTTGAATCCCTTGGCGAGAGTTTTTGGCTATAAAGAATTGTATGATGGATTATATAAGATGATTAGATATTGGAGGTGTAGTAGAGAGAGAGAGAGAGAGAGGAGAGAGAGAGAGAAACTTGGGAGAGTCATGGGCAGTGACTCAATACCAGCGCCGAGCATCACTAAGATCCAAACGGTACCGGTACTAGCGGCAATGCGCAGTGCCGAGTGATCAGCTTCCCGGAACCCAAGTGATCATGAGGCTTCGCGGTACCAGTACCGATACCGGGTACCGCGAGAAATCGATTCTTCGGTACCAGGTACCGATACCTGGTACCGGTACCGGTACCGTTTGGTATCTTAGGTACTGGTACGCTCTCGCCCGCCTCCATGCGGTATGGGCCCTGTGTGTAGACGCTGAGTCACTGCCCCGCTGACCGTCTTCCCAAGTTCCCACCATTTTGTCCTGCTTTCCGTTTCCATCACAGCTCCCGTTTCCATTATTTTATTATTTGATTTATTTATTGGAGTTACTGGATAATTCTTCATGTCCGATTCTTTTTCTTTTTTAGGTTGCTACTAAATATTGTTGTTGTTATTAGAGTATGATCGAGTACCCACTACCCATATCACCGAGATATCCACTTACTAAGTGGTGATCTCTCTCTCTCTCTCTCTGAATGAAGTGAATATTTATTTTTTCGATACAAAAAAATAGCATGTATAGTTATTATGGATGTACTCGATCATGGTCTAATAACAATAACAATATTTATTAGCAACCTAAAAAAAAAATCTGACATGAAGGATTATCAATAAATCTAATAAATAAATCCGAGCAACTGGTACCGGTACCGAGCAATCTGGTACCGGTACCGTACCGTTTAGCTGGTACCGTTATACCGGTACTGGTACCGGTACCTGCCCACCCCTAGACTGTCTGAGTGTTGGTCAGTGAGGGCGGGCGTGCGGGTGGTGGCGTCACGTTGTGCTGACTGATGCGTGGACAGGACTATTCCAAAGTTACGGAGACTGAGGCGGGACACAAAGGCCGGGGATATGGAGGTGACAGCCCGGAGCCCCAAAGTGATATGGTAGGAGGCATTTAAGTACTGTTTAGAGAGAGGTTCGAAACACGTGCTCCATTTCTCTCTCTCTCTCTCCCATGAGTTACCACTCCTACCTTGTATCACCTTTTCAGAGCGTCAAAGTGATATGGTAGGAGTCATTTATGTTGTTTAATTTAATGCTTGTTCAAATTCCTCCACCTCCTCCTCATTTTCACTGTTTTTATCTATATTAATATCTAGTCGAAGAGGCCTAGGGAGGGATGTGAAGGATAGGAGGGATGCAAGACGAGGGGCATAGGAGTTTAATAGAGGATGACTAGGCTATTGCTGGTTAATCTAATGCTTGTTCAAATTCTTCCTTTTTATCCTCCTCTTCTTCTGCTTCCAACATTATTTTTAACCCATTTTCACGGTTTTCATGAATTTACTTAGTGGAAAAAGCCTAGTAAGGGATGTGAGGGATAGCAGCAAAGAGACTATAATACCCGTTCTACAGTCTCCTTGGATAGCAGCGAGGCAGGAAGTGGAGCATAGGAATGTAATAGAGGAGGGCTAGGCTATTGCAAGTTAGCCTAATAGTTGTTCGGATTCCTCCGCCTCTTCTTCGCCTACCAATTCACCATTTTAACCGCCCATTTTCACGGTTTTCATCACTTAGTCGAAGAGGTCTGGGCGGGATGTAAGGGATAGAAGGTAGGAAGAGGGACATAGTTTCAATAGAGGATGGCTAGGCTATTCATGGTTAGCCTAATGGTAGTTCAAATCCCCCCTTCCTCCCCTCCTCTGCGGCCACCAACACGCTATTTTAACACATTTTCACGTTTTCATCACATTTCTTATCATTTCCTCCACTGCATAGCGATATGAATATTGTACACGTTTCTTGTACTGCTCCAAATCACACCATGTATTGCCTGGGGGTTGGGATGGCGTGTTCCTCCCTTATTTGGTGTGTACGTTAAAACAATGAACCATCAATCATTTAATCAATACATCATTAAGTAGGCTAAATATGGTAATTACTAAAACCAGAAGTTAGTTATTTAGAAGCAAAAAAGTCATAGGAGTTGAGAAAAAATTATTTATTCTTTTATCATTTATCAATTCATGTTGAGTAATATTGAAGAGAGGGTTGCCACCTTTTTGCGAAATTAATACTAACAATATGGATTATTTTTTTGGTCCCTGACTGAATGCAGTGCAGCAAGAAATGACTTCCGGACAATAGAAGGGAGGCTCGAGGGGGAGAAGCTCCCCCGTCATTGGGTCGTGGGGGGCGAAACCTTCCCGTGAAAGGGGCCGAGAGTGGCGAAGCTACCTCCCCCCCTGTTAGGTAGATTACGTAAGGTTGTTAGGTTAGGCTGGTATTTATTCGGTATGGGGTGTGTGGCGGGGCGGCGGCGGGTACACACACACAGGCATTGAAAGCTCAATTAGTTAGTAATTTCTGGAAAAAAAAATACTATCTCCACAAGAAGAAAAAAAACATACTTTGTCCAGAAATAAGTAGTCGGTGACTCGTAAGGAAAAGGCTATATACCCTCTCTTCAATAATCCCCATTACTTTTTATCCATATAGTTTCTCGTTTATCACCTTTATGTAATTTATCATACGGTTGTAGACTTTAAACTCAAGGGGCGTCTGAGACAAAAATATTGAAATGTCCCTTAGAATTACCAATATCTGTTTGTGTTTCCTGAGAGAAAGTTTGGGGGAGGGAAATCTGTGTTATAATATTAATGAAATCTGACGCTTGTATTTAGACAGGATTACCCTTTATGACTCTCCCTCACGCTGGAGAGAGAGAGAGAGAGAGAGAGAGAGAGAGAGAGAGAGAGAGGATGTAGTTTTTGCTAGTCACATTCAGTATCACCACCATCACTACCACTATCATCACCACCACCTCCACCACCACCACTATTACACTGGTGGTGATTGTAGGGGTGATGATGTTGTTACGTGGTGGTGAGTGTATAATGGATGAATCTCTCTCTCTCTCTCTCTCTCTCTCTCTCTCTCTCTCTCTCTCTGCACCGGTTTTTTTTTTGTCTCTACCTTTATTTTTCACTAACTTATTTATTTTTCTGCCTTTCCCTTCTTTCTTTATTTTTATCTTCTTCTTTTTCTTCGTCATCCTTCATGATCCTCGTTCTCTTACTATCACTCTTCCTCCTTCTCCTCCGACCGTCACTTCGCTGCGTCGGGAGTAAACTGAATATTGAGGTGCTTTCATCTGCTCCTCAATATCGAGGTGCTTTTATGTGGTCCTCAATATCAAGGTGCTTTCATCTGCTCCTCAATATCGAGGTGCTTTCATCTGCAACTCAATATCGAGGTGCTTTCATCTGCTCCTCAATATCGAGGTGCTTTCATCTGCTCCTCAATATCGATGTGATTTAATCTGCTCCTCAATATCGAGGTGCTTTCATCTGCTCCTCAATATCGAGGTGCTTTCATCTGCTCCTCAATATCGAGGTGCTTTCATCTGCTCCTCAATATCGAGGTGCTTTCATCTGCTCCTCAATATCGAGGTGCTTTCATCTGCTCCTCAATATCAAGGTGCTTTCATCTGGTCCTCAATATCGAGGTGCTTTCATCTGATCCTCAATATCGAGGTGCTTCATCTGCCCCTCAATATCAAGGTGCTTTCATCTGGTCCTCAATATCAAGGTGCTTCATCTGCTCCTCAATATCGAGGTGCTTTCATCTGCTCCTCAATATCAGCAGGTGCTTTCATCTGGTCCTCAATATCAAGGTGCTTTCATCTGTCTTCAATATCGAGGTGCTTTCATCTGCTCCTCAATATCAAGGTGCTTCATCTGCTCCTCAATATCGAGGTGCTTTCATCTGCCCTCAATATCAAGGGTGCTAATCTGCTCCTCAATATCGAGGTGCTTTCATCTGGTCCTCAATATCGAGGTGTTTCATCTGGTCCTCAATATCGAGGTGCTTTCATCTGGTCCTCAATATCGAGGTGCTTTCATCTGCTCCCCGGGCCCCAAGTGGCTGTCGAGCAGATTAAATCACCAAAGGGGACAACCTCGTATTGAGCCAATAGGCTTTCTGTTGCCTGCATTTCCATGTTTCCTCCTCCTCCTCCTCCTCCTATCACAGTACAGTTTTAGTAGACATAAAAAACACTAGAATCCCTCTGGTAGCCTGACTCCTTATCAAACTTAACCAGCAAACAGCCAACCTATAGTTACCTTCCTTGCATTTACTCCATCTTCCCCTTCACCAAAAAAACAATGTATAAGTGGGAGAGATGAGAGCAAAGTTACAAAAACATGGAGTGCCGCAGGGGACGGAGTAGGAGGACTGGAACCTGTTGCCCCATTGTTAGTCTTGGGATCAGAGCGTACTGTGTTTAGTTATATATGTTAACTGAAAGGGTTCACGAGATTAGGCAATGGTTGTTTAGTGGGAGAGGAGGAGGAGGAGATAATGAGGTGAGGAAAGACCCAGCAGGAATTAGGAAGAGGAGGAGGAGGAGGAAAGGGAGGAGGAATTGACGAGGCAGCTTAGGTTGTATTATACTTGACTTTGAATGAGTAGAGACGGGAAGAATGGAGGAGGAGGAAGGAGAAGAGAAGAAGGAAGAAAAGGAAGTAGAGGAGGAGGGGAGGTTGAGAGAGAAAGAAGAGTAGAAGGGGAATAATGAAGTAAAGGAAGAAGAGGAGGAAACATTGAAGAAGGAGAGGAGGAGGAGGAAGAAGGTTAAGGAGGTGGGAGTTTTGAGAGAGAAAGAAGAGTGGAAGGGAATAATGAAGAAAGGAAGAAGAGGAGGAAACATTGAAGAAGGGAGAGGAGGAGGAAGAAGATGAGGTGGGAGGTTGAGAGGAGAAAGAAGAGTAGGGGAATAATGAAGTAAAGGAAGAAGAGGAGGAAACATTGAAGAAGGGAGGAGGAGGAAGAAGGTGAAGGAGGTGGGAGTACTGAGAGAGAAAGGAGCAGGAAGAGGAAAATGGAGTCATGAAAGAAGAAAGGAAGAGGAGGAGGAAGAAGGGGAGGAAGGAAGAGTATCGAGAGAGAAAGAGGAATAGGAGAGAGAAAACAGTTGGAGGGAAGGAAGAGAATGAAGAGGAGGAGGAAACATGAAAGAGGAAGGAAGAGGAGGAGGAAGAAGGTGAAGGAGGTAGAAGTGTTTAGAGAGAAAGAGGAGTTAAAGAGGAAAAGGAGTACAGAAGAAAAAAAAGAGGAGGAAACATGAAAGGAGAGAAAGCATGGAAGAAAGAAGAGGAGGAAGGAAGAGAAGGACGTAGGAGTGTTGAAAGATAAAGAGGAGAGGGAGAAGGAAAAAGAGGAAAAACATGCAAGAGGAGGCAACAGAAAGCTAAAGGGGTAGAGTCACGGGTAGAAGGAGATCCCCATCTTTGGCTCTTCCTCTCGGGGATCGAACCCAGAACCTCGGGTGTGAGTCGAATGTGCAACCATTGTGCCACGGAACACTTCAACACCTGAGAACTGCATGAAGAGAGAGGAAGAGAAAGAGAAGAGGACTAAGGAAATTTATAAGAAGAAAATCGTAGATGGAGAAGGATGAAGAAGAAGGAATAGTGAATAGGAGAAGGAGAAGAAAGATAATGAAGATAAGGGAGAAGGGGAGTGCATAGTAAGTTGAAGGGTGGTGGTGGTGATGGTGGTGATGGTGGTGGATGGTGGTGGTGGTGATGGTGGTGGTGGTGGGTGGTGGTGTTGTTGTTGTTGTTGCTGTTGGTGGTGGTGGTGGTGATGGTGGTGGTGGTGGTGTGGTGGTGGTGGTGGGATGGTGGTGGTGGTGATGGTGGTGGTGGTGGTGGTGGTGGTGGTGGTGATGGTGGTGGTGGTGGTGGTGGTGGATGGTGGTGGGTGATGGTGGTGTTGGTGGTGGTGGTGGTGGTGGGTGGTTTTGTTGTTGTTGGTGGTGGTGGTGGTGATGGTGGTGGTGGTGGTGTGATGGTGGTGGTGGTGGTGGTGGTTTTGGTGGGGGTGGTGGTGGTGGTGGTGGTGGTGGTGATGGTGGTGGTGATGGTGGTGGTGGTGGTGTGGGTGATGGTGGTGGTGGTGGTGATGGTAGGTGGGTGGTGGTGGTGTGATGGTGGAAATTTGTTGTCAAAGGACCCAACACCTGGCTATGCCTGCTGACCAGCAGACATGCCAAACCAAAGCCCAGTGCCAGTGCTGCCCTGCCCATGCACATGTTATGACCTGCTGCCAAAAAAAGAGAGAAGTCCATCATGACGAAGGGTTAGAAAGAATGCCAAGTGAACCAAATGAGGCCATGAATGAAAATGAGAGGTGACACGAGTGATGACTAGACCACTAGGATATAGGATGAATTAGAGGAGGAGGAGGAAGAGGAGGGAGGGAAGGAGGAAAGAGGGAGACTCAGAGGATAGATATGGGGAATAGAAGATTTGACAATAGTGGAGAGAGAGAGAGAAGAGAGAGAGAGAGAGAGAGAGAGGAGAGAGAGAGAGAGAGAGAGAGAGAATGAGAGAGAGAGAGGAGAGAGACAGGAGAGAGAGAGAGAGGAGAAGAGAGAAGGAGACAATAGAGGGAGAGAGGAAGTGAGAGAGAGAGAGAGACAGGGAGGAAGGAAGGAGTGGAGACCAGACAGAGAGGAAGGGAGACACGAGAGGACTAGACACAGGAAGGAGACACGAGAGGGAAAGACACAGGGAGGAAGGGAGACACGAGGAGACATAATAAAGGAGACACAGAGGCAGAATACAGGGAGGAAGGGAGACACGAGAGGAGACTCAGACACAGGAGGCGGAGACACGAGGAGACTAGACACAGGGAGGAAGGGAGACAGGGAGGAGACTAGACACAGGGAGGAAGGGAGACACGAGAGGGAGACTAGACACAGGGAGGAAGGAGACACGAGGGAGACCCAGAGACCAGACACAGGAGGAAGGAGAGACGAGAGGGAGACTAGGACACAGGAGGAAGGGAGACACGAGAGAGACTAGACACAGGGGAGGAGGAGACACGAGAGGAGACTAGACACAGGAGGAAGGGAGACACGAGAGGGAGAGGGAGACTAGACACAGGGAGGAAGGGAGACACGAGAGGAGACTAGACACAGGGAGAAGGAGACACGAGAGGGGAGACTAGACACAGGGAGGAAGGGAGACACGAGAGGAGACTAGGACAGGAGTGAAGGGAGACACGAGAGGAGACTAGACACAGGAGGAAGGAGACACGAGAGGAGACTAGACACAGGGAGGAAGGGAGACACGAGAGGGAGATGGAGGCAGACACGAGAGGAGACTAGACACAGGAGGAAGGAGACACGAGAGGGAGATCAGACACAGGAGGAAGGAGACACGAGAGGGAGACTAGACACAGGAGCAAGGGAGACACGAGAGGAGACTAGACACAGGGAGGAAGGAGACACGAGGGAGACTAGACACAGGAGGAAGGGAGACACGAGAGGAGACTAGACACAGGGAGGAAGGAGACATGAGAGGGAGACTCCAGACAGGGAGGAAGGGACACGAGAGGGAGAGGGAGACAGACACAGGAGGAAGGGAGACACATGAGAGGGAGACTAGACACAGGGAGGAAGGAGACACGAGAGGGAGACTAGACACAGGAGGAAGGAGACACGAGAGGAGACTAGACACAGGGAGGAAGGAGACACGAGAGGAGACTAGACAGGGAGGAAGGGAGACACGAGAGGAGACTAGACACAGGGAGGAAGGGAGACACGAGAGGGAGACTAGACACAGGTGAGGAAGGAGACACGAGAGGGAGACTAGACACAGGAGGAAGGGAGACATGAGAGGGAGACTAGACACAGGAGGAAGGGAGACACGAGAGGGAGACTAGACACAGGAGGAAGGGAGACATGAGAGGAGACTAGACACAGGGGAGGAAGGGAGACACGAGAGGGAGACTAGACACAGGAGGAAGGGAGACACGAGAGGGAGACTAGACACTGGTGGGGAGGAGGAAGGAGACACGAGAGGAGACTAGACAGGGAGGAAGGAGACACGAGAGGAGACTAGACACAGGGAGGAAGGGAGACACGAGAGGAGACTAGACACAGGAGGAAGGGAGACACGAGAGGGAGACTAGACACAGGGAGGAAGGAGACACGAGAGGGAGACTAGACACAGGGAGGAAGCGAGATGAGACACGAGGGAGACTAGACACAGGAGGAAGGATGGGAGACTAGACAGGAGAAGGACAATGAGAGACTAGACACAGGAGGAAGGGAGACACGAGAGGAGACTAGACACAGGGAGGAAGGGAGACACGAGAGGGAGACTAGACACAGGAGAAGGAGACACGAGAGGAGACTAGACACAGGAGGAAGGAGACAATGAGAGGACGACACAGGAGGCGGAAGGGACATGAGGAGACTCAGACACAGGGGATGAAGCTGAGACACGAGAGACTAGACAGGAGACACGAGGAGACTAGACAGGGAGGAAGGAGACACGAGAGGGAGACTAGACAGGAGGAAGGAGGACACGAGGAGAGATAGGACAGGAGGAAGGGAAGGACAATGACACGAGGAGGGACTTAGACTCAGAGCTATAGGGAGGAAGGTTAGACACGAGAGGAGACCAGAGACAGGGGAGGTGAAGGGAGACCGAGGGAGGAACATGGGAGTGAAGTGAGACACGAGAGGGAGAATGGGGCAGGGGAGGAAGGGAGACACGAGAGGGAGACTAGACACAGGAGGAAGGGAAGACACGAGATGGGAGACTAGACACAGGAGAAGGAGACACGAGAGGAGACTAGACACAGGGAAGGGATGAAGGAGACACGAGAGGGATTGTTAGACACAGGGGAGGAAGGAGACAGAGGGAGACGCCCAGGAGGAAGGGAGACACGAGAGACTAGACAGGAGGAAAGGAGACACGAGAGGAGACTCAGACACACAGTGAGGAAGGAGACACCAGGGAGACTAGGCACACAGGGAGAAGGAGACACGAGAGGGAGACTAGATACAGGGAGGAAGGGAGACAATGAGAGGAGACTCAGACAGAGGAAGGGAGACACGAGGAGACTCAGGACACAGGAGAAGGAGAGACGAGGAGATCAGGACACAGGAGGAAGGAGACGAGAGGGAGACTAGACACAGGGAGGTGAAGGGGACAGAGGATCAGACACAGGAGAAGGAGACACGAGAGAGACCAGACCAGGAGGAAGGAGACACTGAGAGGGAGATCAGAGCCTGGGGAGGAAGAGGACACGAGAGGGAGACTAAGACACTTGGGAGGTGAAGGACACGAGGGACTGACAGGGGAGAAGGGAGACAGAGAGGAGACCAGACACAGTGAGAAGGAGACACGAGAGGGCTGGCACAGGAGGAAGGAGACACGAGAGGGAGACTGTAGACACAGGAGTGAAGGGAGACACGAGAGGAGATTAGACACAGGGGAGGAATAGACACGAGAGGGAGACTAGAGACAGGGAGAAGGAGACACGAGGAGACTAGACAGGAGGAAGGAGACACGAGAGGAGACTAGACACGTAGGGAGAAGGACATGAGAGGAGACTAGACACAGGGAGGAAGGAGACGAGGAGACTAGACACAGGAGGAAGGGAGACACGAGGAGACTCAGGACAGGAGGAAGTGGAGATGAGAGGAGACTAGACATTGAGAGGAAGCCATGGGAGACAACAGAGGGAGACTCCACATAGGAGGAAGGGACACGAGGAGACTGACAGAGGAAGGACACGAGAGGGAGACTAGACAGAGGAAGGGGAGACACGAGGAGATCAGACACAGGGAGGAAGGGGAGACACGAGGAGATCAGACAGGGGAGGGAAGGAGACACGAGAGAGACTAGACACAGGAGAGGAAGGGAGACAGAGGAGACCAGACACAGGAGGAAGGGAGACGAGAGGAGACCAGACACAGGAGAAGGGAGGCACAGGAGACTCAGACAGCCAGGAGGAAGGGAGACACGAGAGGAAGACCAGGACACAGGGAGGAAGGAGACACGAGAGAGACTAGACACAGGAGGAAGGGAGACACTGAGGAGACTGACAGGGAGGAAGGGTACGAGGGAGACTAGACACAGGGAGGAAGTGAGACAATAGAGGGAGACTAGACACAGGAGGAAGGAGACACGAGAGGGAGACTTGTACAGGAGGAAGGATAATGAGAGGAGGCATCAGACAGGGAGGAAGCGGAGACACGAGAGACAGACACGGGAGGAAGGGAGACATGAGAGGAGACTAGACACAGGGAGGAAGGAGTTGTCAGAGAGGAGACTAGACACAGGAGAAGGAGACACAGAGGAGACTCTGGGACAACAGGAGGAAGGGAGACACAGAGGGGAGACTAGACACAGGAGGAAGGAGACACGAGAGGAGACTAGACACAGGGAGGAAGGGAGACATGAGGAGGACTAGACAGGAGAAGGGAGACAGAGAGGAGACTAGACAGGAGGAAGGGGACACGAGAGGGAGACTCAGACAGGAGAAGGGAGACACGAGAGGAGACCAGACACAGGAGGCAGGGAGACACGGGAGAGGGAGACTCCAGACAGGAGGAAGGGAGACACAGAGGAGACTCAGACACAGGACAGAAGGGAGACGAGAGGGAGAGATCAGACACAGGGAGGAAGGGAGACACGAGAGGGACTAGACACAGGAGAAGGGAGGACACGAGAGAGACTAGACACAGGAGGAAGTGGGGATGAGAGGAGACTAGACACAGGGAGGAAGGGAGACAATGAGGAGGAGAATAGACACAGGAGGAAGGAGACACGAGAGACTAGACACAGGGAGGATGGGAGACACGGAGAGGGAGAATAGACACTGTGAGGTAAAGGAAAAAAAAAGAAGCGAAGGAGGATCAAGGTAGCTCCCACAGCATCGAAGGAGGAGGAGGAGATGGAGGAGGAGGGGAGGAAGGAAAATTACTTCTCTTGCGTCGAGTGAATTAGGTGCATTTGTTCGTGCACGTTACGTACAGCAAGTATTTTAATATGTTCAGCACGTCACTTGACATCCATGAAGAAATTATTAAAACACTCGAAGCAGGGAGCCTCGTGAGGCCAGGAAGCTTTCAAATTGGGTGGTATTACAAATTATTTCGCCGCCCAAGAACACGTATTTGATAAGGCTTTCGTAGGAGTTGTGGCATTTCCAGTGAGTGCTTTTATGACCTTGATGGTATTGTGACCTTCCTCTGGTACCAAACCTCAAGAAACACCCATTAGAACCCTGACTGACCCCTCTTTGACCTTTAGAAACAGCTGATGTGGGAGAACCGAAAGTGTCTTATAATACCGACCAAAAAGTTTATGTCGCCTGTAAGTCATGTTTCTGTATAACCTCCTCCTTCATGACCCATTTTTTGTCCTCCTTTTCACACAGTTTTCCCATCGTCACACCAATTACCGCGACGAAGCCTGACCTCGCCTAGGCCATGCAGCCCCACTACACCGGTCTGCTCCTCGTGTTCGGCTTTTGCGTCGGCCGGCGGGATAAGCCTCGGATCCGGCGTGTCAGTCCTTCAAAGCGGCGCGGTGCAGCCAGAGAGGGAGTAATCCTGATGAAGGCTGAAGCTGTTGATGACGAACAACTCTTCAATCATCCGAAATCCACTTGTATTGTGTGTGTGTGTGTGTGTGTGTGTGTGTGTGTGTGTGTGTGTGTGTGTGTGTGTGTGTGTGTGTGTGTGTAGAATACCTCAATATTTTTAGCTTTGCCTTCTCTTTTTATTCCAAAGCCAATTTTCGGATTACAGTATCTTTTCCTTCTTTTTCTATAAAGCAAGAGTGATACGTTTCTTTTTATTTTTACTCCTTAAAAAACAGGAGCCATTTTTTTTTTTTTACCAGACACGGCGGTCACTACAGTATAGTTCAAGGAATATTTCTTTTATTTACTTGTTTTCTTGTTTAGTTTGAATGATGCAAAATATCAACTAAACCAAAAGCACCCCTCTCTCTCTCTCTCTTGAACCAATCAGTCTGGACGTTTCATGCGGTGCCAAAGAAGACTGCTCTACGAGTCCTACCAAATTACGAACAGTGAGTTCATATCTTATTTATCCTCCTCTTCTTTCACCACAGTCTCCTTCATATCCTCTTCCTCCTTCTCCTCCTCCTCCTATTCTTCCTCCTCCTAAGAAACTCTTCACCTCTTTCGTCTCGCAATATAGGTTGCCAAACTTTTATTTTCGTTTCTTACTTAATGACACTTTGTTTCGTGTCTTTTCTGAAATATCTTCCACATTCTCTGGTAGCCTCCTTTTTCTTCCACCGTTCTCTTTTTTCCTTAACTATTTTTCTGCCTTTTTCTCAGCATCAGCATGTCTTTCACTCACTCCCTCCCTCACTTCACACACAAACAAACAAGCTAACAAACAAGCAAGCAAGCAAAGAAAGCACACACACAGCACCCAGCCACACACACACACACACACACACACACACACACACACACACACACACACACACACACACACACACACACGCCTGCAAACCCACAACGCTACTGTTACACCAATAAACCTAAAGCGGAACAAAATGTAAAACGGTTTCATATTTTGCATCGCCCCCAATATTGTTGACACGTTTCCGCTGCCAGAAAATAAATGAATAACCGTGAAAAAAAAAAAAACTACGCAAAAACGATGAATATATGAACGAGCAAATGAATGAGCGAACGCACGAACGAACGCGCGAACGAATGAATGAATCAGTGCATGCATAAATTTAACATGCTTCACACAGACACGCTGATGATACAAAAGCTTCGTCGAAAGGCGGAATGATGAAAAGCTAATAAAACTTCACTAAAAAATTACGCCAGAAAATGTTAATAATAATGAAAAAGCGATATTTCATGATATTTCATGAAGAGTTTACGCTTGCTGGGAAGAGTGTGTGTGTGTGTGTGTGTGTGTGAGAGAGAGAGAGAGAGAGAGAGAGAGAGAGAGAGAGAGAGAGAGAGAGAGAGAGAGAGAGAGAGAGAGAGAGAGAGAGAGAGAGAGAGAGAGAGAGAGAGAGTGTGTGTGTATAAATAGTCTGCAACTTTAAAAATATACAAAATATAATTCAGAACCCCCCTCCATACACACTAAAGAACCTTGCGGAACAACAACATTCATTAGGGAAAAACCTTGACCTTCTAATCTATTGTCATTTTACATAAAGGTTTACTAAGAGGCAGATAATGAAGATATTTACGATATTATATACAATGATCTTAGAAAATTAGACGAGAAAGTGCCCTAACAAAGACTTTTAATTAACTTCAAGACCACGGAATAAAGATAAAGTTTAGAGGGATCAAGGTGTGGCTTACTGACAGGACGCAGCGGTTAGGTAAATGGAGATCATCGGATTGGGGTCGAGAAGGAAAATTATAAGCCCCAAAACAAGGGGGCTAAGAAATTAATCCACATATATATACTAATATTTCGCCGAAGTAGTTGGGTAAGAGTGGCATCGCTTACTCCTCCCTTCCTTTCATTTATATTTATTTATGCAAACCAGTCCTCTCTTCTTTCTTTTCCGCTTCTTCCCACTTTCTCCACGCTTCGTCTTTTCTTCCCATTTTGTTCTTAATCTTTTTCTTCTTTCTCTACTCCTCGTCATTTCTTCTCCAGTTGTCTTCTTTTCAGTTGCATTCTTTTACTTTCATTTCACTTCCCGTCTACCCGTTATGCTGCAAGTTCCTCTTTGTCTTCTTTTGTTCCTTTTTTTATCTCAGCATCATCATCTTCAGCCACTACTACTACGACTTTCAAGCACGGAAATAAAGAACGATAAAAATAATGCAAAAAAATGAATAAATAATCAAAAACATGAAAAGAAAAATTGCGAGATGAAAGTACTGCAAACGGTCGAGATCAGAGCCACCAGTAACTTCAATTGAAAACGTCGAAAACCAGTGGAAAAAGAATCAGTGAAAAAAAAAGACAAGGGCTGCCAAGGCCATTAGCGGCGGCAGTACCTGAAGCGACGTGAAAACAGGTAAAAGAGTGAAAAGGTAATCAGGACGGTCCCTCTGGCGGCAACCTGAAAGCGAGGCACAAACACAAACACTGTACATCTCTCTCTCTCTCTCTCTCTCTCTCTCTCTCTCTCTCTGGTCTTTTCGCTTTTCCTCCCTCCCTTTCTTTACCTACTTCCTTCGTTTTCCTTAGCTTGTTTCTCTCCCAAACGAAGGTAAATACAAGACAAAGGGAGTACGAATGAAGGGAAGGGAGGAAACAGAAGCAATAAACTGACTAAATACGGATAAAGGATGAAGCAGAGAGGAGAGACAGGGGAAGGACGGGAAGCCTCAATGACGGAAGGAAGCTTGGAGAGGAGGAGGAGGAGGAGGAGTCTTTCTTCAGCCCAACAGATTACTCGCTGTCGTGGGTTGATGAATATGTAAGAGTCTCATGCAGGTGATTGTGGCATTGTGGATTGTGACCTGCATGCTATATATCAGGTGTGTGTGTGTGTGTGTGTGTGTGTGTGTGTGTGTTTAAAGGTTGTAAGGTCAAGATCGTTACGGTTACAGCTGGATGAAACTTCTTATTACAAAAAAAATATATATAATGAGTGCATGGCGAAACAGTGACGAAATATCCTTAAAAGTGCTAAGTGAAAGTAATATCATGAACTCTAAAATTAACTGATCATTATATTTTACCAGACAAACAAATTCTATGCACTTGTAAAAATAACGCAGAAAACTATAATTACAAAATGAAAACGAGTTAACTCTAAACTTATCACTAAACATTACTGCCTCATATATGCACACCAACAGCAACGAAGGAGAATCACAAAGAAAAAAAATATAATGAAGAAAAATATACTCCCCTGCAAACTTCAAAACAAAACATCCACACAGCCAAACCGCCAAACTTATCAATAAACATCATTACCTCGTATATGCACACCAACAGCATCGAAGGAGAATCACAAAGAAAAAAAATATAATGAAGAAAAATATACTCCCATGCAAACTTCAAAATAAAACATCCACACAGCCAAACCAGCGAGAGAAGTAAGAGGAAAAAAAAAAAAAAAAAAAAACCTCTGCCAAACACCATCATCGGCTTGAAAGTTTAGGGGCGTCCTGCATCCTCTTTCCAGGGACTTGCAGGCGGCTGTTTGCAAGATTCTGGTGTTTTTGTCTTATAATACTTATGCTAGAGGAGGAGGAGGAGGAGAAGGAGGAAGAGGAAGAAGAAGAGGAAGAGGAAGAAGAGGAAGAGGAGGAGGAGGAGGAGGAGTAAAAGGAATCGGGCGGAAGGTGAAAAGACTGGGCGGAAGGGCGTATAAGTGGTTCAAGAGATGATGAAAACTGGGAGGGAGACTAAGAAGAAGGGTAAACGGAAAGCCTGAAGCGGGAAGGGCGTGGACAGCGAAGAGATTGTTTCAAGAGTTGACCTGGTAAATACAAGGGGCGGGCAGTTTAAAAGAAAGGCCGACCGTTGAAAGAGACTAGAACTGGAAGGGTAGACGAAAAATAGAGATGCTCATGTTTGTGTAAAAAGCCCGATCTTAGGTGAATATAACATGACGACGTGTGAAGAAGAACAAGCGGGAGGAGGAGACTAAAAGGGTACACGAAGGAGACCGAGAGAAGTGCTCGTGTCTGTGTAAGAAGGATCTGAGGTGAGCATGACTAGAGGTGAGGCTTGGGCGGCAGGGAAAAGAAGACTGAGTGCATGGGAAGACTGAGCAGAGAAAAGAGTAAGACTTGATGAAGGATTTACTGAAGAGATCGAAAAGACTGGGATAAGGACATGGGCAAGGGAAACGGATTGGGCGAAAGATGAAGGCAAATAATAAAGAAAAGACTGAGATAAGGATGGGCGGCAGGGAAAAGAAGACTGAGTGCATGGGAAGACTGAGCAGTGAAAAAGAGTAAGATCCAAAAGACTGGGATAAGGATAGGCAAGACAAACGGTTTGGGCTAAAGATGAAGACAAGTAATAAAGATAACCATGAGATGAATAAGATTGGGAGACAGAGAGACTAGGACTGGTGATTGGGAGATTGACCTTGAAGACTTGGCGTGGGGGTGTTGAAAGTTAAAAGATGGAACGGACTGGATTTGAAGTCTCACTCGAAGAGTTGAGATGGAGGTTGAAATTATTAGGCACTGTTTTATTAGGAATGAAGACGTAGGGAGAACCTGGGGGTAATTAGACCGAGGGGATGACAGGAATAAGGGAGGATTGGGTGGCAATATTCGGGCAGGTAATACGGAGGACCCGGTGGACAGGGAAAGAATAGCAGCAGACAAGAGCACAGCGAGAAGAAAGGGGAGACTTGGAGAGGTGGAACAGCCTTTGGGAGCGGAACAACCTAAACAAGAGAACAGCGGTAACAATGATGGGAGAACAGCGAAAACACTTAAGAGAACAGCGGTAACAAGAACGAAGAGACAAGGAGTCGTCGTGTGTGGAAGCGGAACAACAGCCTGAACAAGGACAGTAAAACCTCCTCGGTCCATGACAAAAGACGAAAGAGAAATGGCTTTAACTTTCACTGTCTCGCGGCCTTTTACGAAGACAAACAACGCTCGCCGCACCATTTGTTATCGTGATGTGTTTTCCAGCGTCAAACGTGAGGCCGATCACGAAGCAGACAAATGCCGGTTTCTGAATATCGCGTCTTGTTTATGTGTTGCTACAGGGGCAAATATAATAGATACAAATAAGCAATCACATACGTTCCAATGGTCTTTTTTCAATGGTGAACGCAATGCAGATACTGAGAAAGAAAATAACCAAGCTTTCTTTCTTTCTTTCCTGCCATCCTTCCTTCTTCCTGTTTTGATAATGATAGATAGTAATAATGATAATAGATAATAGATTGCAAACTATAGGAGGAAGACTGATAGATAGACAACCAGACGGAGGGGACGGATATACAAACAGACAACGTAGATGGAAAGACACCATTAAGCGGAGGACGGGAAACACACACACACACACACACACACACACACACACACACAGAAACAAACAAACACACAGCAGAAAAAAATCGACAAAAAACACTAAAAACATTAAGCGGAGCGGAACCACCAACTTTTCCGAGTGGAGGGCGAGGGACGGACGAGACGAACCCTTCCCGACCCTCCTCTGTTTGTCCGGCGCGCCAAACATTCCTAAAGTGCCGGGAGCATCTTTTTTATCAACAGACTCACGGGGAAAGAGCAACAAAAACAACGCCACTATTCTCATTCCGGCTCCTGCGACTCTCCCAATCACCGTTTTTATTCATATTCAGGGAAGGAAAATTAAGTTAGTCAACCCGAGTAAATGACAAGGTTTATCTCTTTAAGCCACTCGAGATTCAAGAGGAAACACACGCGAGAGATAAGGCAAAACGCAATAGGAATGTCGGGCGGAATAAAGAAAGAAGAGAAACGTTTTTCGGATTTAGGGACGTCTATTTACTTTTCTAAATCCGGGGAAGGAGCAAAAATCAGGCCATCAAAGAAGGGAGATGAGATGCCCGGGGCTGGCGCGAGGCCTGTGTCGGGGCGCAGACTCCTGAAAATCACGTTGCAGGATTCAAAGAGTTCCCTTGGGCAGACCACGCAGGCTGCCGCGGCACCCGGAAGGCTGTCAGAGTGAGGGAAAGAAATGAAAGAAAAACTAAAGCAATGAAAAACTAGGTTAATGAGATTGAAACATAAAAAAATGAGGTGAAAAAAGCGGGCAGAAACGTATGATAAAAAGCAATATGACGAAGAAATTGGAATACTGGTAAGGAGGACGGCGATGTTAAACCTAATTATAAGTAAACGAACCTTAATTTACAGCACAATAGACCAATTAAACCATTACTTACCCTTTAAAGCAACCATAAAATACACACAAAACAACACTGCACAGCTTGGAATAAAAGGAGAAATGCACACGACAAACAAAAAAGGAAAAAAATAAAAGAATAAGAAATACGATTGGTAGACTCTTTACTCTTTAGAACATTACTGAAATACACACAAAACAACACTGCACAGCTTGGAATAAAAGGAGAAATGCACACGACAAACAAAAAAGGAAAAAAATAAAAGAATAAGAAATACGATTGGTAGACTCTTTACTCTTTAGAACATTACTGAAATACACAAACGAACAACACTGCACAGCTTGGAATAAAAGGAGAAATGCACACGACAAACATAAAAGGAAAAAAATAAAAGAATAAGAAACGCGACTGGTAGACTCTTTACTCTTTAGAACATTACTGAAATACACAAACGAACAGCACTGCACCGCTAGAAATAAAAGGGGGATACACACGGCCAAAAACAAAAGGAAAAATAGAAAGAAAAACCGGATAGGCGGACTGAGACCCGAACAAGCCGAGCAGCAATACTCACACAAACAACCCCGACATCCCCAATAAGAGGAACATCAATAATGGAGATAATGATGGAAGAAAACCAACGGAAACTGAACAGCCGCGTGGCCCTCTCATAATTGGACGACCTGCTCCTGTTTATCACCTTTCCCTGTCTCCTCTTCTCTTTTCCTCTCCTCCCCTCCGTCCTATCCCTCTTCTTTCTGCCCTCTCCCTCTCCTCTCTTCTCTCCCCTCTCTCACCGGGGCCTCGCAGAAGAATTAGGAGACCATAAGTTCCTAGATAGCGTCCCCTTTCCCTTACCCCCAGTTGCCCTCCTCCCCCCTCCATCCCCCCTCCCCATTTAATCTCCAGTCACCCCTGTCCCCCACTAAACTATCTCCACCCCTTCCCCTCCCTCTCCACACCTGCTTCCTCCCCACTACCCCACCAGAAGTCATTAGTCCTCAACACCTTGCCACCCCTTCCCCGTCTGTCTCCTTCCCAACCCACTATTTCGGCCCCCCAAACCTCCCCTCACCTCCCAGCTCCCTTTCTCTCCCCTTCCCCGCGCTCTTATGTCTCCCCGTCTTCCCCTCCCCTTGCCGCCTGCCTAAACGGGTCACTTATCATCATTACGACATACCTTTTGCCACTGTTTCCTTTCCTTCCAGCTTTTCTCTTTCTTTTTCGTTTATTTCATTCCTCCTCTTCCCCGACCGTCCACATCTCTTCCCTTTTCCTTAGGTTATTTTCTAGATTAAATTCCTCACGTCACTGCTTCCTCATCTACGTTCCCTCTGCACCTCCTTCCCATCTACCTCCCTCATCTCTCCCCTTCTCTCCGTCCAAGGAAGCTCCAGTATTCTCGCGCTTTGCTATGAATTAAACGATTTGACCAGCGATTTTATGTTACTTGTTGAATAACTTGGCGAGGGAAGGGAGTGGGGAAAAGACCATTTGACCGCGTTATGTTGGACTAAAAACGAAGAGAAAATATCGAAACCTTACACATGCATTAACACGGATATGATTACAGAGAGGAAATTTTAATATCGTGTGAAAAAATGGATATCTACCAAAAACATACACGGAGTTATCATATAAAACATAAAAATGTATTATATTTGTTATATTAATTTTACATTACAGATATGTAAGAATCTCCAGCCAAAAATTTGCCGACGGAGTACGATTTATCATTAATTGAGTAAAGCCGGAAGGATAAAATAGAAGATTAAAGGCTGATAAAACATTCGGAGAGCAGAAAGCAAGTGATTATTATAAATGTAACAATTAGCGGCGATATACGCACACATCTATCTATCTATTTATCTATCAATCTATCTACCTGTCTACACATTTATCATATGCCGGAGAGAGACAGAAGGAGAAAAAAATATAGAAGGGAACAGATCCCAGGAGACGGGACACAACCCCCGATTAATACCCATTCACTGCTGGGTGGACAGGGGCGTAGGGTATCGGAAAAGCCCCATTGTAAAGAGCAAAACCACTAAGTCTCGCAAATAAACGGAACCCAAGTAATATTAAAACAGACACACACACACACACACACACACACACACACACACACACACACACACACAAAGAAAGATAAAAACAAAGAGTAAACAGATTCCCAATAACACTGAAAGGAAATGGAAGTAAAGAAAAAACGCTCCATTAAAATACCAGTCGTGAAAAGAATTGGCGAGGACTAACGTTGCCAATACCCGAAATTGAGCCCAAACCATAAAACTATTATTCCCAGTAACAGCTACGGGGGGGAACCGAGAGAGAGAGAGAGAGAGAGAGAGAGAGAGAGAGAGAGAGAGAGAGAGAATGGAAAGAAAATATTGAAAGTCAGGAAGAGAGCTGATTCTGGTATTTCAACTTTACTACTACTACTACTACTACCACCCACTACTACTACTACTACTACTACTACTACAAATACGTTAGCCACCACAACCACCATCATCGTCATCATCAACACTAACAAAGGAAGCATCACACAAGTCCTTTCCGATCCTAAAACGAATCGTCCACAACTTTATCAGTAACATGTTAATACTTTCCATTTATTAAACTTAAAAGATTAAACGTCATATAACTTCCGATATCAGCAAAATATGAATCTCTCTCTCTCTCTCTCTCTCTCTCTGAAATTATGTAGAGACGATGGGGAACAATAGAAGGGAAAAAAGAAGGAAGGAAGAAAGGAAGGAAGGAAGAGAGAAAGGAAGAAAAGGATCAACAGAAGAAAGACAAATAGAGGGAGAAGAGAGGGAAGGAAGGGAAAAAAAAATTATGAAGAAAGAAGAAAGGGAGGAAGAAAAAAGGAAACGAACAGAGAAAGGAAGAAAACATCAACATGGGAAAGATAGAAAGGAAGGAAGGACGGGAGAATGGAACGAGGGATGGAAGGAAAAGAAGGAGGGACGAAGGGAAGGAAGTAAAGGATCATGAGAAGAAAGAGCAGGGAGAAAGGAAGGAGGGAACGACAGAAGGAAGGAAAGAAAGGAAGGAAGCAAGGAAGGGGCGGAGAGATATAGGAAGGAGAGAGGAAGGAGCCATTAACAGCGTCGCGTGAGGAAAGGAAAAACTCTGTACAAGCGCGTTAGTGGATTAGGCGAGAGTTTATGAGTAATGGATTCCGAACCCCTTGGAAGGAAGAGGAGAGAAACCATCCTTACATCATTCTTTCTCTCCTTCCATCCTTCCTTCCTCCATCCTCTGTTTTTCCTTCAGATCATTTTTTTTTTTGCCTTACTTCCATACTCCCATCTACTTCCTTACTTCACTCTCCCCTTCTCTCTCTCTCCTTTCTTCCTTCATTCATTCTCTGTTTATCCTTTTGATCAGTTATTGCCTTTCTCTCTTCCTGCTTCCATCTGACTTCTTTACTTCATTCAATCCTTCGTTCCATCTTTCATTCGGTTTGCTATTTGATCTCTTCTGCCTTCTTCTCTACTTTATTTCCCTCCATCAGTCTGTCGGTCTTTCTGTATCTCCGTTTTTTCTTACACACACAAAATATATATAAAAAAAACTCTTCCCAAGCCCTGACATGAATAATGAATGCAGGTCACGAGAAAATTAATCTATCTGAGCTCCAGGACATGAACCAGATTTTTTTTTACCGTACTTAAAATTAACATAGAAATCTCTCTCTCTCTCTCTCTCTCTCTCTCTCTCTCTCTCTCTCTCTCTTGAAATATAATGTAAAATAATGAAAATGAATGATGGAAATGAAATAATATATGTAAAAGAAAATATGGCGAAGGAAAAACAAGAAGAAATAAAAGAAAACGAAGAGGACACACACACACACACACACACACACACACACACACACACACACACACACACACACACATATTCTCCCCCCCTCACACCCACACATCCACATATTTAACACAAACACACACTCCAGCCCACAGACACTGCCCCCTTCCTTCCTACACACACATACAAACACACACTCGCGCCCCCCCACACTGCTAACCCCGCCCCCCCCCGACAGAGATATTCAACAGACAAACACACAAACACCCACGCCCGCCCACATATATCGAGTGAAGGCGTAAAGGGATCGCCCTCGCCCCAGCCACTTTATGTCCTTGGTGAGCTGCCAAGCGGCCGCGTCCTATCTTGTACGCCCACCGTTTTTCTGTTTCTTCCTTTCCTGCGGAGTGAATACCATTAACATATCTCAGGACTTATGACGAGCCTAAGGTAGTACGCTAGATTGGCTCCCTGAACGTCACGAAATAGAAACAACGAAAGTAACCAAGAGAAATGAGAGAAAATATAAAAAAAAACTATATTTATATCGATATGAGAAAAAATATGTCTGGACTAACCTAAAATATACTGCAAGATAGGCTCCCCTTACGTCATGGGATAGTAACGTGAAAGAAACCTAGAGGACGAAGGGAATAGATTAAAGAAATACAACAATCCATTTATATCAATACGAGTAAGAAAATATGTATCTGGACTAACCAAAGATAGTACACAAGATTGGCTTCCTTCACGTGACGGAGTAGTAACCTGAAAGAAATCTAAAGAACGGAGGGAATAAAATAAAATAGAACAATCCATTAATATAGAATTACATAGAAGGCGAAAGATTTATGCGTTTTGAAGGGAAACCAGAGTGAAAAAGATATATCTATGGACTAACCTAAGGTATAACGCATAGATCGGCTCCCTTCACGTCACGGAATAGTAACCTGAAAAAAATCTAAAGACGGAGGGAATAAAATAAAATATAACAATCCATTTATATAGCTACGAGTGAAAAAAAAAAATCTATGGACTTATCTAAGGTATAACGCATAGATCGACTCCCTTCACGTAACGAAATAACCTAAAGAAACCCAAAGGACGAACGGAATAAAAAAAAAGAACAATCCATTCATATCGATGCCAGTAAAAACTATATATATCTGGAAGGCTGGAGTCCCTTGGCAGCTTCATTTCGGCCAACTTTTAAAACTTTAAGAGTCTTTCTCTCTCCGTGATTCAGCCCTCCCCTAGACTCCTCGGTGGCTCTATTCCAACTCTGTCTCCCTCGTCGCTTTATTCTCTCCTAACCTTCACCGTGACTCTGTATTTTCAAGTCTCAGCCGCGAGTGTCTCTCCTCCCTCGCTTGCTTGCTTGTTCCCTTTAAATCTCTGCCCTTTAATATCGCCACCCTACACTTCCCTTTAGCTTTCATCTCCCGTACTCCTACCTAATTTTTTTTATCTCGTTTTGTATTGCAGAGTTTACATCGAAGTATTTTATTTTGATTGCTTACTCCTTTGACTATCTTTCTGTTGCTTTATATTTCATTCCCTATCAACAGTTTTATCATACTTTAATTATACTTTCATCCTCTCCTCCTTTATCTTCCTTCATTCTACCTTAGTTCTTTATTGCTTTATCTCCTCTTACTTATCTTCATTGTATTTCCATCATCTCTTCCTTTTCTATATTCCTCCAGTCTTTCCCCTCATCCATCAATTCTCAATGCCCTTCCATCTTCTCTACCCACAGGCTATTTTCCTTCATCCATCATCGGTACCATCTAACCTTCATCAATATTTCTATCATCAATTATATCTCCTATATTCCCTCGTCTTCCGCTCGGTATTTTATCCTCTTCAATGCTTCTGTATTTCCTACAAAGATTTCTATTCTTTATCAGTCTTTTCATGGTTCACTTTTAGTTTATTTTCTTCACCAATCGTCAATACATTAAAAGTCTTTCTCAGTCTTCTTTCGTACCTCCAATGTCAGTGCACTCTTTATTCCACCCATCTTTATTTTATCCCTTTCAATGGTTTACTAAGTTTTCTTTCCGTTTTCAAATTTTCTGTGTTCCATTATCAGTTCTTATTTTCTTCACTGGTAATTCTTTTAAAGTCTTTCTCAAGCTTCTTTCTTACCTCCAATATCAGCGTTCTTCCACCAACCTTTAAATCCTCCAAATTGCCTTTCTTTTATCCTCCACTATATTCTCCAATCCGCCTTACATAACCCTTCATTATTATTTTCGAGGAATTTTTAACCTTTCTCTCTTTCCCTACTAGTGTTTTCGAAGGTTTTTCACATCTTTCTCCATCTCCAATCCCACTCTTCCATCTCATACTAGTTCCTCAAGTACCTCCTTACACAAACACTCTACACTCTACAGCTCTACACCTTCAACGCTCCTCCTTCCCCCTACCTTCAGTTAACACGTGACCTTTGATACAACATTAGTCACGCGACACAGTTAATACAAAATTCTAAAGTCATTCATTTACAAGTCAGCCAGAGTCCACCTATTGAACATTCTTTCCATCCTTGCTTTCTTTTTCCTCACGCCCTGGTCCAGGTACGGGTTCTTCTCCTCCTTCTTTACACTCTATACTCTTTCTCCACACTGTAAAGACCCGAACAGTGCCTCTCTTCCGCTAGATTTACTACGACTTCACGGAGCAACTTTTTGGGGGAAGTCTTATTGATGGAAGTGAAAAAGAACGAGGAGGAAGAGGAAAAAGAATAAGAAGCAGGAGGAAGAATTAGGGTAAGGAGGAGGAGGAAGGAAAAGAGTGTAAATGGAAGCATCAATTAAAGAAAGATTAAGCCTCATTCTAGCTTTCATTTCACGCTCCTTCCTCCACAAACCCTCCTTCAAAGGCTTCCTGAATCCTGTAATGGCGACGCCGAGAACCAAAGATATTATTTTTTGAGTTATCTTCGAGCTTCCTAAAAGGCGGTGACTGCGGAAGGAGGAGGCGTTAATTTTGCTCTGATTGAAATAAGAAATGGTTTAGTGCAAGCGCGTCTTCGGGGTAATTTTTTGTCACGAATTCTTGGGTTCTGGTAGTAAAGTTTGAGAGGAGTAGACAAGTGAATGGTCAGAGAATGGGAATAAGAATGGTCAAAAAGAAAAGACGGGTAAAATTAACTGAATAAAAAGTGTCTTACGATGTTAATGGAAGAAAAATTACCGACAGAACCCAAGCCAGACAACAGTATGGTCAAAGAATGGGAATAGAATTGGTCAAAAAGAAAAGACGAGTAAAATTCATTGAAAAAAAAAGTGTCTTAAGATGTTAATGGAAGAAAAATTGCCGACAGAACCTAAGAGAGAGTGAATTCAACGATCGCTTCATTTCATAATTAATCTTCCTTTTCATTCTCAGTAAAAGATTCGAGGTAAATTTCACGACACGGACAACTTAAAACAAACCTCCACTACAAGAACAAGGAGACGAGTAGCAAACAAAAGACCGTAAACAACAAATTACCCATCGGTCTTGACAAGAAGCGAGAAAGTTATATTTCACAAAGAACAAACTTTCACGCTCCTTCAGAGACGCCGTTCGACTGGAAATGAGGCGGGGAGAGAGATGGATAGGGGTAGGGTAGGGAGAAGGGGAAATGGAATGGAAGGAAAATTGGAAGTGGCAGAAGTGGAGGAGGAAAGGAAGGAAAAACAATGGATAAGAGAAAGGAAAAAAATAAAATAAATGGATGGGGACAGGGAGGAGAAAGGGCGAATAGGAAAAGAAGAGGAAAGTGAATGGAAGGAAAATTGTAAGTGGTAGTAGTGGAAAAAGAAAGGAAGGAGAAATAAGGGATAAGAGAAAGGAAAAGAAAAATATAGAAATGGATGGGGATAGGGAGAAGAAAGGGTGAATAGGAAAAGAAGAGGAAAATGAATGGAAGGAAAATTGAAATTGGTAGTAGTGGATGAGGAGAGGAAGAAAAAATGGATAGAAGAATTGAGAAAAAAATTAAAGAAAGGGATGGATGGGGGCAGGAAGGAGAAAGAGTAGATAAAAAATGGAAAGGAGGAAAAGATATGAAAGGGAAAAAGAAAATGCCAATGGTGGATGAGGAAAGAATGGGAAGACAATAAATATGAAAGAAAAAAAAGGAAGGGAAAATAAAATACACGAACAGGATGGAGAGAAAAAAAAAGAAATAGGATTGAAAAAGAAAAAGAAGGAAAGGAATGAAAGAGAGAAAACACAGAAAAGAATGGAGGCAAAAATAAATGACAATAGAAACGAGAAAAGAGCATAATTGTGAAAGAAAAGTGAGAAAGGAAGAAAGAGCAAAAGAAAGGCGTGATACATAAGAGTGAAAGGAAAGACAGAGAAAAAGACTTGTTATACGTGGGGCGAGAAAGCTAAACTTGTGAAACCCTTGGTAAAGTAAGAGAGAGAGAGAGGAGAGGACGTTACTAAGCGGGAATGGAAGAAGACAAAAAGAAGAACCAACAGACAAAAGGGTACTGGAGAAAACGGGATGGAGAAGACAGAAGGAAGAAGAAGAGAAGGGGAAGAGGAAGGGGAAAAGGAAGTGGACGAGGACGGGAAGAGAGAGAGGATAAAAACAGGTGAGGTTCCTTCCTGGCTTTGTTTAGGGTGAGAGCAGAAAATCTTACTCTCGTTGTACCCGAGCAGAGTAGAAAACAAAAGAGAAAAATAAATACTGAAACGAAGAAGGCGAAGGAAAAAACACATCAGCAATCTGGCGAACGTACTTTCGCCACAATCACCGTTTACTTTCGACATATTTGCCATCAAGAAAGAAAAAGAAACTGGAAGAAAAAAAAGGAACCTGCAGAAACACCTACCAAAGTTTATTAAAATTATGTAAAAAAAAGGAACATAAAACGATAATCACGGTTTAAAAATAAAGAAAAACTGATGATCACCGAAAAAAAAAAAAAATATGGTTTGAGTTGCATAATAATCATTTTTTGTCAGATCATCAAGGGTTAGGCAATGAAAATAAACAACTAAAAGAATAAGAAACATCAAGCTATATAAAAAATGATAGAAAAACATTTACGAAAAAGAACGAGAATTGGACGAAATATCCCTAAAAACGAGAATAAGAAAGTGTGAAGTCTGGCCTGCAACTTGATGACCTCGGTGCCGCGTGAAGAAAACGGGGAGCGGCGGCGAAAATGCAGTGGTGAGCATGCAGGACAGGGCGCGAGGCCATCACTTGCCCGGGAAAATTAGGAAGAAAATTAGCTAACTTCTCACGCGAGCCGAGGAGAGAAAGAAAGTATAATGGGGTCTTGCACACACACACACACACACACACACACACACAAACAAAGGTATACACACGCGCATGATCTACTGTGCACATACATACACACATACACGCTCATAAACATACATTTGCTTATGAATTAGAACACGCAAGCACGCGCGCGCGCGCACGCACACACACACACACACACACACACACACACACACACACACACATGAAAAAAAAACAAAAAACATTAGCACACATTTCAGACGCTTTTTTTTTTCACAGTTTCTTTCTCTCTAATACTGATAATGACCTTTAAGTAAGACAGCAACAAGAAGTACAACTACTACTAGTACTACTACTACGGCTACTACTACTACTTACTACAACCACCGCTCATACTAATTTACATACATAGTATCAACACCCTTCCCAACACCGTCATCACCATCACCACCACCATCAACACCATCACCACCCCAACCACCACAACCACCACCACCACTACCATCACCACCACCACCACTACCACCACCACCAGAGCAGCAACAATAACAGCAGTTTCCAGGAAAAGAGGATATGGAATCATCCACATTTAATCAACTCAACCTAATAATCCTACTTAATTACCCTCACATATTTTATTAAAAGCACGAAGGCTCATTAAGGCTCTCCCCCTCCCCTATATTCCCCTCCCCCTCCCCCCCACACACGACCCCCCGCCCACCGTACCCCTCCGTGCCCTGCAGCGGCTGACAAGAGACTCAAAACATAATGATGACGAAAGGGGAAAAAAATGTAAAAATTAACACTGGGTACTTGCGGGGAGAGAGAGAGAGAGAGAGAGAGAGAGAGAGAGAGAGAGAGAGAGAGAGAGAGAGAGAGAGAGAGAGAAGATAAAAGAGAAGATAAAAAGAGAAAAGGGAAGAGAAAAGGAGAAAAAAAGAAAAAACAGAGGAGGGGAGAAAGAGAAAAGGAAAGAAGATGCAAGAAAAGGAAAAAAATAGAAAAAGAAAAAGAAAACAACAAAGGAGAGGAAGAGAAAAGGAAAGAGAAGGAGGAAAAATGAAAAGAAAAGATAGTAAAAAAGAAAGATAAAAAAACTCCGGAAATGGCATCGCACGTTTCCTCCTCTGACTCTGATAATTATCCAATCAACTTTTAGCTCCAAGTGCGTGATATTTCTCCCTTTTCTTCGGTCTCCCCTCACATGTTAATCACCCTCCGTCTGGCCCCAAGCTCCCGGCACGATTTACTTTAGAAACGCATATTCCCTCTTACTGCTATTCTTAATTAGTCGGTAATTTAATGCAGAAGAGATCTAATTTATGTATTTTTAAGCTCCAGGGTTCAATGAGCAGTTTCCTCGTTCTTGTTTTTCTTTATCCTTTCTTCGTGTCTGCTGGATGTGATCTATTTTGCGTCGGAAACTAAATTATCTTGTGATTTTCGACTTTCCCTTGAGTGACAGCGCCGGTAACTACCCTTCAGTCTCCTCCTCTTTTTTTTTTTATATATTTTCCTCATGCACGACCTCTTTCCATGTTTCCTCCTCTCTTGCTTTCCTCTTTCCCTCTTCCTTACGCTATTTTTGAGACCGCCAACTTACCCCTCTTTTTTGTGACCTTTTTTTTCCTTTCTCTTCCCCTTCCTTCCTGTTTTCCCTCCTCCTCCTCTCTTATTTTCCTCTTCCTTACGCTATCAGACAACCCACTTATCCCTTTTTCTTGTAACCCCTTTTTCCTTTGTCTTCTTCTTCCTTCCTGCTTCCCTCCTATATCCCCCTTTCCTCCTTTTCCTCTCTTACTTTTCTCTTTCTTACGCCATCTTTCAGAGCTCCCATTTATTCTTTATTCTTGTGATCCTTATTCCTTACTCCTCCCCTTCTTTCCCGCAGCCCTCCCACACCCCTCCCTTCCTTTCGTCTCCTTCGACAGTCCTTCCTCCTTCTCTTCGCTTACTTTCCTGTTCCTTACGCCATCAGACCTCCCCTTTATCCCTTTTTCTTCCGACTCCTTTTTCCTTTCTCTTCTCCTTCCTTCTTCCATTCCTCCTGCCTCCCTTCAACCTCTTTCGTCTCCTTCGACAGTCCTTCCTCCTTTTCCTCTCTTATTTTCCTCTTCCTTACGCCATCTATAAGACTCCCCACTTAACCTTTTTCCTTTCTCTTCCCTTTCCTTTCTGCATCTCTCGTATTCCCCTTCCCTCCTTCCTTTTATCTCTTTCGACAGTTCTTCCTCCTCCTTCTCTTCGCTTACTTTCCTCTTCATTACGGCATCTTTCAGACTTCCCACTTACCAAATTTCTTGAGACTCTTTTTCCTTTCTCTTCCCCTTCCTTCCCGCATCCCTCCCACACCCCTCTCCTTCCCTACATCTCCTTCGACGGTCCTTCCTCCTCCTCTTCTTGGCGCACGTTCTCTCATTAAGACTTTCCATTACCGCCTTTTACTTCATTGCTTTCATTCCCCTTGGCTTCTAATTGCACTTTTCAAAAACAATAAACGAAACTCTCGTAAACTCCAGAGGTTAGATTATCCCAACGATTCACATGTGTTCGGTTTTATCACAAGAATTCGCTCGTTTCCATTCCTAGAGCGGCTGTTTTTAACTCTCGGCTTCCTTGAGTCAGGTTCTGTTTGCCTTAACATATGAATTTTGCGAGTGAAAAAGAGGAAGTTTGAGAGGAGGGAAATTAGAGACGAGTAGATGAAGGCGTCAGGGAAGAGAAATATGAAAAAAATAGTGAAGAGGAGGAGGAGGAGGAGAAAGACGAGGAGATGTGAAGTACTTTGTTGACCCAGAAAAGCTCAGACTCCCATGAAAAGGAACACTAAAAAAACGGGAAAACAAGAATTCATATTAATATCTGCCGTTCATGGAAAATGTGATCTGTTTTTTCTACACCGCGCCCGACGATCAAAGAGAGAGCGTTGAAGTAATGAAGTCTCTCACACTCTGGACACTTTTTATATACAACATGAGTGAGTGGCGATGTAATTAGTAATTAGTTAATTATCTACTTCTGTCTCTTCAATAATGAATACAACGCAATGATCACAGAATGAGAAAATATATGGTCAGTGAACTCTTCCACGTTACATAACATTAAAATAAAAACACCAAGTAGGCAAAATTAATAAAGAGAACTGTTGATAAAAATAAATAACTAATTACTTTCCTATTTTTATATATGAATTCAGGGAGGTCTTGCACGTTAAATTAAATTGAACTAGATAGGCAAAATTAACTAAAAAAAACTATTAATAAAAAGGAATAACTAATTAACTTCAATCCCTTCAAAATTTAATGTATAGCAATGATCACACAATAAGGAAATACATTGTCACTGAGATCTTCCACGTTGTTTAACACTGATATAAGAACACTAGATAGCCAAAAATTACATAGAAAATTCCTAATAAAAAGCACGGAATGGGGAAATATATGACGTCAATTGGGTTTTACAGGTGAGAAAACATGGAAATAAGAACACCAGATAGACAAACACAACCCTAAAGAAAAAATATTGATGGAAAAAAATGGAATAAGTGCTTTAAGTATATATGGTAAACAGGAGACGAGGATACATAGGCCTAAATAGATGGAACAATTAAAAAACAGTAAATAAAACAACTCGATATGTATAAAAAATAATTCCAGTAACATTCAAAGCGCCTCCCGAGTTTCCTTAGTGAATGAAAATGAGAAAATGGGACGACCTATGCAAGCGTGAAGGGAAACGCTGACACCTCCAAAAGCCATTCATCTTAGCGGCCTTATTCACTGTCTTCTCCCTTTCCTCCTTCTCCTTCCTTTCCCAGTAATTTTTAGCCTTATTTTCTTATTCACTTCTTTTCTCGGATTTCGTTTTTATATTCCATCTCTTTAGCCTCCTCCTCCTCTTCCTCATCATCACCATCTTTCTTCTCCTCTTCCTCTTCCACTTCCTTCTCCCCTTCCTCCTCCTCTTCCTTCCCATCATCTTTTCCTTTCTCCTCTTCCTCCACCACCACCACCACCACCACCACCTCCTCTTCTTCTTCCTCCTACTTTTTCTTCTTCTCCTCCTCCTCCTCCTCCTTTTACTACCGTGTTATGTATCTTCCGGCTCCAAACTGGAACTCACCTGAAAAGAAAGAGAAAAAGAAAACATTACAATCAGTTACACACACACACACACACACACACACACACACACACACACACACACACACACACACAGGGTAATGATACTTCTATAAATAGCATCAGAGGCTCATAAAAACACTACGGCTTTAAGCTTTGCCTTTAGAATAAAACTTTCACACTTACCTCATATATTTTTCCTTGAGCCTTTTTTCATTGTATTTTTTCTCTGACGTAATTAAAATGAATACGTTTCAATAAGATTTCCGATGTTCACAGACTTCTCTCTCTCTCTCTCTCTCTCTCTCTCTCTCTCTCTCTCTCTCTCTCTCTCTCTCTCTCTCTCTCTCTCTCTCTCTCTCTCTCATTTAAACATATTACTGTACAAAAAGGAGGCTCGAAATTACACTTTTTAGATATAACTATTTAAAGAGCCTGTGTATGGGACCAAATTAATTGTCGACTGATGCACACACATACAAGCATATAAAAATACAAAACACAAAATACAAAAATTAAAAACGTAAAAAAAATTGTACTAGTGTTAGTTTGTCACTTTAGATTTGTAACACTAGCGCACTTGGGTGTCCCTCACGCCACCTGTGAGCTGCCAGCTTCACCTGCTGCGTGTTCATGCTCTCCACTTGAGGAGTGGCTGCCGTGAATATGTTCCCGTATTTGTTGGCATGTTCTTACCTAATCCTTTCCTTATTGCATTTTTTCCGAGTTGTCAAAGTGTCCTAGTGCCCCGTCTTTCACAGCTGTCTCATCATAGTTTTCTTGGATACTGTGCGTGTGTGTGTGTGTGTGTGTGTGGGGGGGGGGGGGGGGGATAGGTATAGGTAAATCTCGCTTAGGCAGGTACAGTAAGGGGCTGGGTCGTGACGTGAGAGCTTGCTGCGAGTCGTGTAGTACAACAAAACAGCATAGCCTGCATGGTGGGTGTGAAGGCCTGTCGGGGGAAGGGATGATTGGTGTACAGCTTGTAAAATCGAGCTCTATTCAATAGGAGTGTGTAGGGAGGGTTGGATGGTGGCTTGGGAGGGTGCCTTAAGCGGTGTGTCCAGTCCTTATAGAACAGACCGACAACAAGGCGTCGTAGGCGAGTGACGGTCGTGTAAAGTGGAAATTATGGACAACGGTTTAGAGCGGCGTGGAGTAGCGTCTCGGGGACTGATGGCCTGTTAGTATGTACATCTCTCTCTCTCTCTCTCTCTCTCTCTCTCTCTCTCTCTCTCTCTCTTTATGTGTCCTCATTCCCTCCCTTCCCTGCCTTACACAACACCGAGCTGGCGTCATTAGTCACGAATTTAACATTAATTATGAAGTTCGGGCAGGACGAGGCGCGCCAGATTACTTACCCAGAGGATCATAGAGCAAGTTTCCACGGCTTCATATTAGGCGAACTTGCGTAATTTAGCAGCGGCGGAAAACACGGAGGTGGCGCCGCGGGGAAGTTACAATTACGGCCCAGGTGAAGAGGTAGGTAAGTGAGGAGAGGTTAAGGGTTGGCTAGTGGGGTAAGGTTTGGTATGGTAATGCTAGGTGAGGTATGGTAAAGTAAGGTATGGTGAGGTGAGATGGCAGGTAAAGAATGAAAGATAAGGGTTGGAAGAGTTATGTAAGGTTTGGTATGGCAAGGTCAAGGCCAGGTATGGTAGGGTATGGTAAGGTTTGGTAAGGCGAGGTAATGTAAGGTAAGGGAAGGTAAAGTAAGGTAATATAATGTAAGATAAAGTTAGGTGACATGATGAGAAGTAAAGTATGGTAAGGTTTGATAAAGTAAGGTAAGACAGGTTTGGCAAGACAAGGTAAGGTATGGTAAGGAAAGGGAAGGGAAGGGATGAATATGCAAGTAAGGTAAAGAAAGATTAGGCAGGGAATGGATAGAGAAGGTAGAGGAAAGGAAAAGGAGTGAAATGAAAAAAAGGAAAGGGAAGGGATGGGAATGATAGTAAGGTAAAGAAAGATTCGGCAGTGTATGGATAGAGAAGGTAGAGGAAAGGAAAAGGAGGGAAATGAAAAAAAAGGAAAGGGAAGAAAAAGATATAAGGTACGGCGAATGTAAGGGAGTGACTACTGGCAGGGGAGGGAAAATTAAGGTAAGATACGAGAGTGAGAGCATTTAGCCTTTCACCTTTCTCAAGTATACTTTTTCCTTTGCGTGAATTTTGCGAGTACTAAGTTACGGCGGAAGGGTGGATGTGAGTTACCTTCTTAATAATCTACCATCATTTTTCTTATATTAGAGTACTCCCTTCCCTCTCTTTTTCTTTTTGTTGACGTAAATATGAGCAGAAGTTAAGGTGTAGTGCATATGAGCTTTTTCTTCTGTTATTTTTGTTTTCTCTGCGCAGCCTTTAAGATTTTTCGAAGGTAAAGTTTAGGGAAAGTAGAGCGACGGTGTTATTTTCTTTTCAGTTTTCCATCAACGTACTTTGTCCTCTTAGTGAAAGTTTACGAGTGGGAAAAGTCAAGTTAGGTCTTCCGTATGCTATGAAATATACCATCCACGCCTTTCATCCCAGCCCTCTCATAATTAAAAACTCTTGACTTCAAATTTTACTTCCCCTGCTTCCTTTCTTTCCTCCTTTCTATCTGCCTGCCTAGTGCCTACTCTTATTTTCCATTATTTCCTTCCTTCCTTCAAATCCTGGCTCCTTCCATCTTCCCTTCCTGCCAGCCTTTCATCATTCTTTCAATTATTTAGTTCCTCTTTCTTTCCCTCTTTCTCTTCTGCCTGCCTTTGTCTTTCCTCTCACCTTTCTTCTGGCATTCCTTCCTTCCTTGCTTCCTTCTTTAACTCCACCCTTCCTTCCTTCATTCATTCATTCATTCAGTCACTCTCTCTTTCCCTCGTTATCTTCTGCCTGCCTTTCTGTCTTGACTCCACCTTACTTCTGTTCTTCCTTTCTTCCTTGCTTCCTTCTTTCTTTCCTTCCTTCCGTCATTCATTCAGTCAGTCAGTCCTATCTATCCCTCTTCCTTTTCTGCCTGTCTGCCTTCCTTCCGTCCTTCATTCATTCATTCAGTCACTCCATCTCCCTTTTTCATTTATGCTTGCCTTCTCCGTCTTCTTTCCTACCATCCTTCCTTCCTCCCTCAGTCATCCATTCACTCATTCATTCTGACGTCCTTTTAATTCACATACTTAACTGTTTTCTTGTTCCTTGTCACCCATATGTCATTATTTACGCCCCGGCTGAGAGGTTAAAGCGGGTACGTTACTTATTATTCATATGTATATAGTGGTGGTGGTGGTGGTGGTGGTGGTATTAGAGGCGGTTTAAGCCATTAACCCATTTTGTTTTTATGTTCCATGTTTGTGGCTTGTTTTGCTGTCGCCGTTTTATTTTCACGGCGTGTTTGTGTGTCTGTGTGTGTGTGTGTGTGTGTGTGTGTGTGTGTGTGTGTGTGTGTGTAGAGCGTGGGAAGTTACTGAAGCTGTGAAAAATTATAGCTACTTTATGCAACAGTAAAAACTACATCACCACCATCACCATCATCACCACCACCACCACCACTACCACTACCACCACCTCATCCTCCACCACAATCACCACCCTTACCAGCAACACGTAAACCACTATTATTTTTTCTTTCATCACTATTATTACTACCATTATCACTATTTCGTTTCTTCCTCTTTTTATTAATATTATCACTGGCCATAGTATCATTAACATAATTAAACTTCAATCTGTCCTTTATTCACTTTTTTTTCTGAATTAGCACAGAAGGAACGAACGGAAGGATCGGAACTATAAACTGTCGGAAGGGGATGTATCATAAAAAAACTGATATGATTTTTTATAGTAAATGCTTGACGAAAGACCAATATTGATGTTATGGAGGAAGGGATGGACGGAAGGAGGCAAGAAAGGAAGGAGAAGAATAAAAGGATATGTCGGAATGAAGCAAAGAAGGAAGGAAAGAAAGGAAATATGACTTCCATTTTGAATTCTTAACTTCATAAGAGAAAAGTAAGAGAGCGAGAGAGAGAGAGAGAGAGAGAGAGAGAGAGAGAGAGAGAGAGAGAGAGAGAGAGAGAGAGAGAGAGAGAGAGAGAGAGAGAGAGAGAGAGAGAGAGAGAGAGAGAGAGAGAGAGAGAGAGAAATAAAAAACACATACTAGGGAGCAGGACACACGCTGAGCGAGGGACCCTCATCACATCCCCCCACCCCCAGCAATCATTTAATTCCGCATAACAAGCTCGTTTTGCATAATTTCCTCTGATAAAACACACATTACTCTCGCGTTATTAAACTCTGCAATTCACAACAGCCGTCCACATCAAGGTCTTTTACCCTCGCCAAACTTATCAGCCCGTCAAACCTATTAAAAGATAAACCACTAATAAGGGGGGGAAATGATTAAATCGCCAAAGCTATTAAGAGACACAGCATTAGTAAGGAGGGAAAAAAACACGAGAATGGTGATATTTGATGGGAAAAAACTGAATGAATGAAGGTCGCCAAGAGGGGCAGCGAATTAGTAAGGGAAAAGTAATCTAGTGGACTTTTTTCCTGTTTTTTTCCCCTGTTTTTTCCTCCCTTACTGTAAAAAAAAAAAAAAGGAGAGAATTGATAGGCAAGAAATGTGTGGGACAGTGACGGTTGGATGCATATGGGTAAACAGAAAATATGGGGTAAAAAAGGGGAGGTAAAAATGTTAAGAGGGAAAATGACAAAAAAAGATGTATATGTGTAAAACTGTAAACCGTATATAAAGGAAAGAAATGTGTGAAGTAAAATATTGTGGAAAATGACAGCAGGATGTATACGAGTTAACAATGTACATGCACTAAGTCTATTCGTAATGCAAAATCTACAGTACCACATACGCACATTATATTTTCACGATTCAAATCCAGGATAATTAGTAAAACAATCGCATCATAAACAAATGGCTGGGTCTCATTAAAAAAAAAAGTTAATAGAGAGCTTGGGTGAACACATTAAAATACTAACTAGTTGAACAGTTTACCAATATTTCACAATCTCATTAAAATTACAACTCAGTCCGACATATTAATTTGTTAAAGGGGAAGATTATTACGCGCGCAGGACTTTCTACATTCCGCCCATGTAACACGCACGCCTCTCTAAGCATGCACATGGACGCGTGAAAATAATATATGTATCGGAAAAGCTGATTAAGAATACCAAGTGAGTTTATGACCCTGTGTGTGTGTGTGTGTGTGTGTGTGTGTGTGTGTGTGTGTGTGTGTGTGTGTGTAGATAGATAGATTCATACATAGAGATGCAGAGATAGATAAGGCGAAAGAAAAAAAAGACAGAAAAACAAAGGCAAAGAAAAATAGAAAGAAAAAAGGAACAGAACATACATACAGACAGACAGAGACAGACAGACTAAGACACAAGGTAATTTCGCCGGCCACTAATACCGCCAACACACACACACGTTCTCGCCTCGAGGCAAAGATATAATCGTGTTTGCCGGCAGAGGTCAGCGGCACGGGGTTACATTACATTACTGATGCGGCAAAACACAGGTACAGCACGAAAAGCTTACCTGTGTGCCACCAGCAGAGAGCACGTTGTAAAGGTGATAGACACACTGACCTGCTTGTTCGACCTTCTCCTCACGCAAGAGACAACAAGCTCTCTCTGACACGCTATACAGTAACAAGAAAATCAGGGCGTTCTCTCTCTGTGGGTTTGTCCGTGAGAGCGAGGATTTCAGGCGCGTTGTGGGGTGAGAAGAGTGTGTGTGTGACTTATGACTATGCTTGGAGCGGTGGAAGAACCAGGAAGAGTAGTAGTAGAAGTAGTAGTAGTAGTTGAAGGAGAAAGCACAGGCAGAGAAGGGTTGAGGGTTTTACGTATGTGCGACGTGTCGGTTAGGAAAGGGAGGAGTGCGTTTGTGGCTTACGAGTGGCCTTGTAGCTTCTGGACGATGCAGAGGAGAATGAGAGCCAGAAGGAAGGGAAGACAAAAGAGGGGCAAGAGGGTTTGTCTAACAGGGCGAGGAACCGAGGTGTGGCACGTGGTTTTGAGAGAAGATTGTGTTTGTGGCTTATGCAAGGGTGGAAAGAGGAAGGGAAGGAGTTGTAAAAGGAGGAGAAAATGATGTCAGGAAAGGGATAAAGAAAAAAAGGATTTGACTTATGAATGAAGGTGGCTGCTATACAAGAGGATGAGGATCGGAATGGGAAGAAGATAAAGAAGCAGGAGAAAAGAGAAGGAGGAGGACACGGAAGGTAACAAAAAATAGGGAGAAAAAGCAGGACAGGAAAATAGAACGAACGGTAAGTAGAGGTAGTAGTAGTAGTAGTAGTAGTAGTAGTAGTAGAGGGAGAAATGAAAAAGGAAACGAAAGATAGTGGAAATGAGGAGTAACGGCAGAGAAGGAAAAGAAAATACAGAATGAAAAGAATGGGAGGGAAGAAGAAAAAAGTAAATAAATAAAAAGAGAACGAAGAGGAGAAGGCAAGAAATCAAAGAGGATAAAGAGAAAGACTGAGTGTCAATCATCCGCAGACTTATTGAAATATTAATGTCCGTAGGTATCCCGTTCTCCACCACTTTTTATTTATTTATTTTTTTTTTTTACGTTGTTGCCTATTGCGCCGGTAGGCATCTTCCCGGTGGGGCCTGATGGTCGGCCCAAGGCTTCTTCCAGGTGGGGCCTGATGGTCGGCCCAAGGCTTCTTCCAGGTGGGGCCTGATGGTCGGCCCAGCCCGTTCTGGCGCAGGCGAGTGTTTATAGTGGCGCCATCTTGCATTGGCTCATGCTGCCCCCCGGAACTCGTTCTTGATTCGCTTGGACGGCTTCCTCAAGAGTCCGGGTTGATGGGTGGTCTTCAGGACAGCATGTGGGTAGTTTTAAGCCACTCGGCGGTGACTGAAAAATCCGAGTGGTAGCGTGAGGATTCGAACCCGCGTCGTCCATCACGCGGCGAATGTGGGTCCAGTACGCTACCAGTTCGGCCACCGCCTACCCTACCATGGTGTCAGAGGAGTTAGCGAAGTGATGATAAATGTGTCTATAGAAATTTTCACACACACACACACACACACACACACACACCTACATGTACCGCGAATTAAGAGGTGCCGGTCAATTCTATTTGCGCCGTTGCCAAGAGGTGAAAAGTGACGACAAAAAGTACACCAACACCGGGCAATAGAACATCAACAGCTTTTAGTCCTATTGTGTGTGTGGGGGGGGGGGGGGGGGGAGTTCAAATACTGACACATCAAAGGCCGAATCTCGAGGGTCGAAAAGAAAAAAAAAGTAAAGCGAAAAATACTAATCCCTCATTAATGCAGAACTAATTATCACCTCAAATGGCCACGCTTCAGTTCTCTCTCTCTCTCTCTCTCTCTCTCTCTCTCTCTCTCTCTCTCTCGAACACACACACACACACACACACACACACACACACACACACTTCGTCGTTTAACTGGTTATAGCGCTGCACTGCCAGGCTTCACAGCCTGGCAGGGTGGCGGTTCGAGCCCGCTCAGGCCGGATTCTTTCCGTTGACTAGAAGTGGTTACTGTCCCCCCTTGAGCAAGGGGGATGGGGTGTGTGAGGTCCTGGCAGTACACAGAGATCGATTATAAAGAGCACTTGCTCATGTCGGGAGGGTACCTGTATGTGATCAGGCCGTGGTGAATAACACACACACACACACACACACACACACACACACACACACGCACACGCACAGAGACCCCTCCCCCCCCACACACGCACACAGACCCCCCCCTCACACACACGAGGGACACGGCAGTATTACGATAGAGCGATTCACCGTGACGCAAATTGCATTCTAGCCTTTTTTTCGGACCAAACAAAGTTTTAAAAAAGATGTTAATTGAATGAGCATTAACCGCTCCCTCTCGCCTGGGCTGCCCGCGACCCGCCCGCGGCTTCAAGCCTTGGTAAAGCCGCACATCTTTCCGCCTCCCTGAGATCCCCGCCACCCTTCCCCTCGCCCAGCGCACTCATGCCTCCCATCGCTTTATGTTTCCAGTCCAAAAACAAACCAGTGCTCGAAAACTACCGGCCGCGATGTGAGACGGTAAGGTAAAAGGTACAATCGTAAGAGTTTGTTGTGGTGATGCGAGGAAGACGATTATGTGGTTTGTAAAGTTAGAAAAATGGTAGGGTAGGGTAGACGGTGGCTAGGGTAGGCGGTGGCTGAGTGGTAAGCGTGCTGGGCTCACATTCACGGCGCCATGGACAACGTCGGTTCGAATCCCCACGGTACCACCTGGGATTTTTACAGTCACCGCCGAGTGGCCTAAGGCTACCCACATGCTGTCCAGAAGACCACCCATCAACCCGGACCCAGAAGAAACCATCCAGTGAATGAAGAATGAGTTCCGGGGGGCAGCATGAGTCAAAACATAACTGGTGCCACTATAAAAATTGCCTGCGCCACGACGGGCTTGGGCCGACCATCGATGAAAATAAAAGATAACGTCCATGAAGAAAGCCTACCAGCGCAATAGGCAGGGATGTAAAAAAAAAAAAAGTTGATTGATTGGGGTATGTTGTCATGGCGTAGCATCTGCCAAAGAAATAAATAGATGGAAGATATAGAGGAAAATAGTTTGGATAGTTTGAAGTGGAGTAAAATAGAGAGATTGGATGCGAAACGAGGAGTATAATACCTACATATAAGATGTAAATGGAAGGAGCGGGTATGCAAAAGGAAAGAAAAAACATAACACACACACACACAAAAAAAAAAAAATGTACACGTAAATCTTCATAGTTTTGAATATAAATGCAAAATCAACATGAGTCAAGAGAAGTGTTGCATACGTGGACTAAAAATTCAAAGGAACCTTCCGCCGAGAAAATGGCATCGCAGATTTTCATACATATATAACATTTTTCTCCCGACGCAGACACGAGTGAGCATGGGAGTAAAATAAAATGCTTAAATAAATAATAAGAACCTGGGTAGCGCTGAAGGTTAAGCTCGAATAAATAGCGGCCCGGCACACCGCGCTCTAGTCCTCCAACACACGTCGCCGACTCGTTACTCCAGCACTCGGCGACCCTCCCCGACGCACATTTCACGCCGCCTGACAGAAGGAACACTACGCAAAATTACACTCACGTTTTCCGTCATTAATGAAACTAAGCCGCGGTGCACGGGGAGGCTTTGTGCCCACTGGGGTGATTGACACAGGGCAGACTTTAGTATTCAGCAAAATTTTTAATGGTGTTCTTAATGGAAGTACAAGAGTAGGAGGCACACGCGTACACTCCTTCCACAAACCAAAGATCAATTGAATGTTTCTCTATAACCGATGAAGTGAAAAGTAAACGATGAAAATAAAATATAACGTCCAGGGGTCCCCGTGGCGTTGTGCATGGTTGGAACGCCTAACCAGGAATCCACTGGCCTGGGTGTGATCCCGGCGAGGCTGTGAATGGGTCTATGTGGTATGGCGAGTTTGGGGGCACCTGATTTGGACACGTGATGGAATACGTAATAACATCAACACAACAAAAGGGAAATTAACTGATACGCACAAAACAAACACTTCCTTTACAAAACCCTGCGATACCCTCACCAACAGAACAATAAAGGCGGGAGAGGCGGACGTGAAGAAGAACCAATATGTGAGGGCAAAGGAGGACACGCGGCGAGGAGAGGTCCCTGTGATCAATGGAGAAGAGGGACAAGAAGGACGTCTCTTTAACGACCAGGTAAGGGAGGCGTCACAGGCCGAACGAGGCATCCCTAGATAACGCAGGAGACGGGGATGGGAAGTGGCGGCGGCGGCGGCGGTGGTGGTTGAGGGGGCAGTGAAGGTGATGGATGAGATTAGTTAAAGCCGTCACCCGAGCCTTTCACCGGTCATAACTTGTAAACGCTGCCTCAATACGGGCTGGAGAGAGACGGAGGGGAGGAGGGGGAGCATCCTTGTGGCACCAATAACAAGTGACCGTTGCTATAACACGCCAAAGGATACCAGTCGAGGGTTTTAACAGAAATATATAACCGTGAATGTTGTTACACTATACTCAAAAACCAATTTCGGATGAGAAATATTAACAAAAATCAACCGAAAATGTCACAAAAATGTAATCGATTAAGTTAAAAGATCGGATTTTTTTAAAAATCGACTCGGCACAAAAACCTGACCTCATCGAGAGAAACGGGTGTAAATTTCGGATTCAGCGGTGCAAAAATGTGCCCTAAATCAGTTGAAACAGACAACTTAATTTTTTTTTTGTAGACCAGTGAGGTATTGGTTAGAAATAAAAGGGCGTCCTACGCGTAACAAGAGTTAATAAGAGGCTTCTCAATAAGACACACTGGGAACACCGATGAAGGTCTTTAACATCGATAACTTTAGAGGTTTATGAAATACGAGCTAGAAACAGTAGTATGTCCTTGCAACAGCGGTAACTTTTGAAAATTGCCAATGAGGGTTTTTAACAGCGTTAATAAATAGAAACCTTGTAACAGCGATAACTATTGAAATTCGCAACATGATACACAACAACCCCCCCCAAAAAAAAAACATTTCAACAACAAAAAAGTATCACACGTAGCTCTAAACACCACCCACAACATTATAATCGAGCAAACTATCGGAAATGTTGCTTTGATCAGCGGAAGACCACCACCACCACCACCACCACCACCGCATCCTCTGAGCCGATGATCTTTGTGAATGCTGACGCGTCGCCTTTGATGGAAACACTCAAAAGGCATCAGCGGCGGGCGTTATTGACAGCCCAAGACAGCCAAACACTCTACAATATATTCTCCACACATGAACTGAATACTCAAACGACTATTCTTAAAAGGTCTCTTGAAGTAAACATCCTCCTCCTGTTCCTCTTTCTCTTCCCTTTTTTCTTCTTCATCATATTTTTATCTTTTTCCTCTTCCTTTTTCCCTTCCCCTTCCTCTACTTCTATCTCTACATCTATCACTTCCCCTTCCCTTTCCCCTTCCACTTCATTTTTTCTTTCTCCTCCTCTTCCTCTCTTCCCCATTCTCTTTCTGTTGCTGTTACCCATCCTCTTTTTCCTCCTCCTTTTACTTTTCTATTTCCTCTTCCTCTTCCTCCTCCTCTTCCTCCTTCATCTCAACTTCTTCCTCCTCCACCTCACCTCCAACTCCTCTTCCTTTAAAAGACTCAACAACGAGCGGAGACTCATTCATATATGCACGGAAAACCTACAATATTTAAGTCAGTCTGTGTCGCAGCGGCTGGACACAAAACGCGAAACACTTTTTTAAACATTCTATTTGATTACGCATTCTTTTTTTATTCCCTAGTTCCTCATCCTCGCGTAGTTTCGTTGTGGGCATTTTTTTTTCCATTTTCATATCCTATCTTCGTCTGCTTGATTTGATATATTTTTTTCATTTCCGTTTTATGCTATTTAATTATTCAATATATCTCCCTAGTACTCCATTTGTATTTTTTTTTCTCTTCTCGTAATTCAACCTAGCGTGATTCCGTTGTGGGCACTTATGTTTCCTTTTTTTACGATCTTATTTATCCTCGCCTACTCGATTTTGCTGATTTCGTCCTTTCACTTTGTATTATTTAATCCTTCTACATCCATTTCTGGTACGCCTTTTGCTAATTTTTTTTTATTACTTTTCACTTTGTCGTGTATTCTAAAACTCTTCTTCAGGTAAACAAGGAAGCCAATCAATCATGCAGGTAAATCTTTGAACAACACCCGGAGAAAAACAAAAACACGTGCACATGAAAACAGAGTTGATTCCAATTCTCGAACATGGAAAAAACAACAACTTTCAATTCAACAACATACGAAAAAAAAAAAAAAGAATTATAGGATACCTCCGTGGTCTAGTGGTCCGCGTGCCTGGCTATTACTCCGCGGGCCCGGGTTCGAATCCCGGCCCGGGCAATCGGCGTGCAGACCACCCAGCTGTTCATCCTCCCTCACGGGCTGGTCGATAAATGGGTACCTGGGGAAGCCTGGGGAAGGTAAACAGTGGTAACCCAGATGTCACACTGGCCTTGTTTCCCGGGGTAATGGGCTCCCTCCCACCACAGGCTCAAGGGCCAATGCGACGGAGATGTGCACCGAGGCCACGCGCTGCTATAGCATATGCCCCCAACTTTACATTTCTCATTACGGTCAAAAAGCATCAGAATTCCTCCTCCATCACCACCACCACCTTTAAGGGCTTACATAACTACCTCCTTCGGTGTTTCTTTGAAGGGATTTTGAGGAAGGGAGGGAGGTCGTTCGGGGGATGGGGGTTGTAAAGGGTCGTGCCAAGAAAAACAGACTGATTGTGGTGTTCAATTGGTAAGACTTGAGAGAGAGAGAGAGAGAGAGAGAGAGAGAGAGAGAGAGAGAGAGAGAGAGCGCAATACATCCCACAAAAACCAAATCTCTCTCTCTCTCTCTCTCTCTCTCTTCCCACCAAGCACTAAACCTTGGCGTATATCCCTCCTTCTAACCTCTCCTCTTCCTCTTCTTCCTGCTTTCAATTATTCGTATTTCATTTCTTATTTTTCAATCTCAAACTTCTCTTTTGAAAGTTTCTACAAATCAATCTATTGCTATTCTTGTTTTTTTTCTTTTGCTTTACATATTTTTCTTTCTATTTTTTCTTCCTCTTTCTCATTCTTTTTTCTTCTTCTTGTACTTCTCTTCCTCTTCTCTTCATCTTTGCCCTAGTTTTTCGCCTTCATGAATTCTAACTCATCTTTCTCTTCCTCCTCCTTCTCCTTCCTCTTCCGCCTCCTCCACCTTCTTTCCTTTCTCCTCCTCCACCCGCCTCCCCGCCGTTTGCCTCCCCTCTCCACCTCGTTATTCCCGCCCTCGTTACCTGCCACCTTCCTCCACTACCTCATGGCCCTCCACCTCATCAACTTCCACCTTGTTTACTCACGCGATGCCTCCATACCTCCTCCTGCTCTTCCTCATCTTCCTCCTCCTCCTCTTTTTCTTCATTGTTTGTTTTGAATTTTCTTGTCCTCTTCCGGCTCCTTCTCCTGTTCTCTTGTTACCTGTCTTTGTTCGTCTTTTCCACCTTCTCCTCCTCCTCCTCCTTCTCCCTTGGGTTTCAACTTTCTTCTGCAAAGTTCGACTATTCTTTCTCCCTTTGTTTCATCTGCTCGCCTTCCTCCTTCCAATTATGCTCAGACATCCCCTCGATACCATTCCCTTCCTTCTTTTTTTCTTTCCCTCATTCCTTTCTTCCTTTCTTTTTTTTCTTTTTTTTCCTATTCTTCTTTCTCTCTTACTGTCGTTTTTTCTCTTTTTCTTTCCTTTTTTCTTTCACTTTTGCTTTTTCCTTTTTTTTCTCTTTCAATCTTTCTTTCATTCTTTCAACCATTCTTCCTTTCTTCCTTCCTTCCTTTCTTCCTTCCTTCCTTTCTTCCTTCCTTCCTTTCTTCCTTCCATTCTTTCTTCCTTCCATTCTTTCTTCCTTCCATTCTTTCTTCCTTCCATTCTTTCTTCCTTCCATTCTTTCTTCCTTCCATTCTTTCTTCCTTCCATTCTTTCTTCCTTCCATTCTTTCTTCCTTCCGTCCTTTCTTCCTTCCGTCCTTTCTTCCTTCCGTCCTTTCTTCCTTCCGTCCTTTCTTCCTTCCGTCCTTTCTTCCTTCCGTCCTTTCTTCCTTCCGTCCTTCCTTCCTTCCGTCCTTCCTTCCTTCCGTCCTACCTTCATTCCTTTTTTCTTCCTTCCTTTCTTCCGTCCTTCCTTCCTTTCTTCCGTCCTTCCTTCCTTTCTTCCGTCCTTCCTTCCTTTCTTCCGTCCTTCCTTCCTTCCGTCCTACCTTCATTCCTTTTTTCTTCCTTCCTTTCTTCCGTCCTTTCTTTCTTCCGTCCTTCCTTCCTTCCGTCCTACCTTCATTCCTTTTTTCTTCCTTCCTTTCTTCCGTCCTTTCTTTCTTCCGTCCTTCCTTCCTTCCGTCCTACCTTCATTCCTTTTTTCTTCCTTCCTTTCTTCCGTCCTTTCTTTCTTCCGTCCTTTCTTTCTTCCGTCCTTTCTTTCTTCCGTCCTTTCTTTCTTCCGTCCTTTCTTTCTTCCGTCCTTTCTTTCTTCCGTCCTTTCTTTCTTCCGTCCTTTCTTCCTTCCGTCCTTTCTTCCTTCCGTCCTTTCTTCCTTCCGTCCTTTCTTCCTTCCGTCCTTTCTTCCTTCCGTCCTTTCTTCCTTCCGTCCTTTCTTCCTTCCTTCCTTTCTTCCTTCCTTCCTTCCTTCCTTCCTTCCTTCCATCCATCCATCCATCCATCCTTCCTTCCTCCCTCGCTCCCTGGATGGCAAATCGCAAGGTAATTTTGACGAACAATTACGCGTGCAGTGACCACGTCAGGCCTGGCCATGCGTTGGGACCGTTTGTCCAAGTGCAGGGGAGGAGGAGGAGGAGGAGGTAAAGAAGGACAAGCTTGAAAATGAGGACGCGTGTTTTTTCCAGGATCAGAGGATGAGGAAAGTAAATAGAAAAGAGAGGGGAGGGGGGAGGGAAGAGGGGGGAGGGAGGAGAGTGGAGGGAAGAGGAGGAGGAGGAGATAAAAGAGGAGTAAGTAAAGAAGGGTAAGCTTGAAAATGAGGACGTGCGTTTTTTTCAGGATCAGCAGATGAAAAAAGGAAGAGAAGAAAACGGAGGAGGGAGGGAGGAGAGTGGCAGATAGAGGAGGAAGGAGGAGGAGGAGGAGGAGGAAGAGATAAAAGAAGAGGAAGTAAAGTAGGACAAGCTTGAAAATGAGGACGTGTTTTTATTTTTTAAGGAATATAAAATGAGGAAAGAAAATAGTAAAGAAAATGGGGGGGAGGGAAGGGGAAAGAGTGCCAGGAAGAGGAGGAGATAAAAGAGGAGGATGTAAAGAAAACCAAGCTTGAAAATGAGGAAGTTTTTTTTTTTTTCAGCAACAGAAGATGAGAAAAGTAAATATAGATGAAAAAGGTGGGGAAGGAGGAGGAAGACGAGATCAAGAAAGAGAAGAGGAAAAGAAGGCGGAGAAACTGGAAGAAGATGAGAAAGAAGAGCACGAGGAGGAGGAGGAGAAAGATGAGCATGACGAGGAGGAGGAGGAGAAGCCGGAAGAAGATGAGGAAGAGCACGGGGAGGAGGAGGAGAAAGATGAGCAAGACGAGGAGGAGGAGGAGAAGCCGGAAGATGAGGAAGAGCACGGGGAGGAGGAGGAGAAAGGATGAGAAAGAGCTTACTGTCAGGTGCGTGAAGGGAAAGCTGAATAAACGAGACAAGTTAAAATAATAACGTAATTAAAAAGAGATGAAGGATGTGAGCCAGTCTCTCTCTCTCTCTCTCTCTGCCTGTCTTATCCTATCCTCCTCCTCCTCCCCACCACTGACCACCACCACCACCACAACCACCACCAACGCCACACCCACCACCACTAACACAGATTAACAGGGTGAGTAAAAATTAACACCATTATGAGCACCAGGAGTGATTGCGAGTATAGTGTTCCAGGATGCGTGGGTGGAGTGAGTGGACGATTGGTTGAATTAGTGGATTAATGATCATGTTAGTGGCTGAAAATAATGTGCTGGTGAATTGCTGTTTGTCTGTTATATGGTTGATGACTAAGTGCTAATATCATTGTTAGAGAGCAGTATAGGGGCAGTGATTAGCGGGGTTTTATTTTATTTTTTTGCCCTTGAGCTGCTTCCCTTACTGTAAAAATAATACTGAAGTGCGGAGAAATATTGTAATTCTTTATATATTCATTGCTCACGTTTCTCACTCATTCTCTTCATGGTAATTGCTGTAAAAATGAGGTGCCGGTGGATCGCTGCCGTTTTGTTATACAGATGATGACTACAAGTGCTAATGTTCTAGTTTGAGTTCAGTAATAAAGCAGTGAGTTATTCTGTATTTCTTATATATTCAATGTCTAAGTTTCTCATTTTCATTCGTTCATTTCCGTTCAAAAACTTCAGAACCACGCGTGGACGAGCATACAAACACTTAACAACAAACGAGATATGTTGCAACAGTATATATCTACCAACGTTAACAATTACAACAGAAGTGTTAATAAATTTTCATTAAAAAAGAAAGCATAAAGAGAGAAATGTAGGACAAGGGATTACCAAAGTTCACAACGATAGATAGATATATAGACAGATAAATATAAATAGGTTGACATATAAAGAGAAACAGACATACATACAGACATACAGAGTGAGGGATTGAGGAAGCAAAGCCAGACAAATGCAGGGAGGCAGGTGAGGGCCAGACACACACACAAAAGGTTAACTAAGAAACAAGAGAGGGGCCGGAGTAGCCTTCTTGATTACCGGCGGGAAAGTATAATGAGGAGCCTCGCTTCTTTGAGAGCAAATTCACCACCCGAGTTAATTAAATCGTGAATTCAAATTGGCTGTAAAGAGAGAGAGAGAGAGAGAGAGAGAGAGAGAGAGAGAGAGAGAGAGAGAGAGAGAGAGAGAGAGAGAGAGAGAGAGAGAGAGAGAGAGAGAAATCCAAGAAGAGCAATACAAGAGCAAACTAGGTCAACAGACGAAACGAAGGAGGATAAAACGAAATAAGTCATGAAGCAAAGGAAAGGCGGGAACAAAGGAGATGCAAGGACGGCAGGAAAATGAATACCCTTCCTCTAATCAGGACAAGGTGAAAACGAAGCAATCCTCGTCCCGGGAAGGTAATCGCCGGTGGAAGGAGATGAAGAGAAATTGACGAGATAAGGAAATGAACGCCGGGATGAAAGAAGGAAAAGAGCGAGACGCGTGCAGTGTGAGGCGGCGCGATCTTGATTCCCAGCGAAACCTTTGATGATTAAATAATACAAGAAATAATGAGTGTCTTGTATGTCTAAGGTAAGAGATATAAAGAAGTTGCCTTAGAGGGTACAATGATAAAACATGAAATAATTAGTGTCTTGTATGGCTTAGTGTTTGAGATAAAAGGAAGTTACCCTTTCACTTAGAGACTCGTGGAAGGAAAAATAACATGATCATAAAAAAAGGATATTTCCACAGAGAAAAGAAATATAAAATTAACAAACGACAAATAAAAGATAAACCTGCCCTTGAACACAGAGACTAGGAAAAAAGTAAGAATGATATGAGAAAGAGAAAACAAGATATTTATACAAGAAATATAAAAATAAAATAAAAGACAAATAAAATAAGAAATATTAAATAGCTTTTCTGACCAATGTTGAAAAGATATTATGAAGTTGACCATAAAAAGAGACTAAAGGATAAAAAAAAAAAAAGGCATGATTATATAAAACATGACATTTACACAGAAAAATTAAAAAAACGTAACAAAATGAAAGAAAGAAAAAAAATCTTGTATGTTTCAGATAAGAATATTAAAGAGTTACTACTAAACATGAAAAAATATTAAAATAAGCATGATTATATAAAAAGAAATAAACAAAAAAAAAAAAACGATACGACGAAAGGTGAAAAACAAAAAAGAAAATACCAACACGGAGGACTAACAAGAAAATTAAATATCACAATGTAAAGAAATAAAAAGATAAAAACGTAACATGATTATAAAAACAAGCCATGTACAAAGAAAAAAAAAATAGAAGCAACGAAAGAAAAACAGAGAAGACAAAACGAAAAGACGAAATATGAAACAAACCAAACCAACCCCCCCAAAAAATACACAAACACGAAACAAGAAAATAGAGAAAGAAAAAAGAATGAAAAACAAGGAAATATCAGATGGCAAGAAAATAATTAGAGAGAAAAAGGTTACACGGAGGAGAAACAAAATTACTGAACGAAAAAAAATACAAAAGCCAATTAGCAAGAGGCAGGTAACGACTAGGGAAAGGATTGGGCCGCGGGTAATCTGGCACAATGTTACCTGCGGGCTGGAAATCGATGACACCGTAAGAGGAAAGGGGAAGAAAGGGGAGCACGAGGGGAAAACGAGAAGAGGAAGAGAGGAGGGATGAAAAATATGAAGAGCAGAATCATTAATTAGAGGAAGGAGGAGGAAGAGGACTGGAAGGAGGAAGGGATGAAAACGGAGAAGTAAAAGAACAAAGAGATGAAAAGGAGAAAAAAATAATAGGATGAAGTAAAGACGAAGAAGAAAATGAAGAAGGAAAACATAATGAAGATGATGGAGGAGTAGAAGAAAAAGAAGAGGACAAAGAAGATGCATTTAACGAAAAGTAGAAAAAAAAATGAAGATGATGGAGTAGAAGGAAATGAAGAGGACGAAGAAGATGCACTCAACGAAAAGGAGAAAAAAAAATAAAAGGATGAAGTGAAGACGAAGAAGAAAATCATAATGAAGGAGTAGAAGGAAAAGAAGAGGACAAAGAAGATGAAGTGCAATGCGAATGGAGTGGATGAAAGCGGTGAGTGAAATGAGAGGTAAGGAAAGAGTAATGGCAAAGGGTTTTCAGAGTGGTGGTGGTGATGGTGGTGGTGGTGGTGGTGTTTGTGGTGCAGTGGTGGTTAAGAACGAATGGCTACAGTGAAGGAACGATAAAAAAGCAAAGTTGATAAAAAAAAAATCCTGGCACAAGAGAACATAATTACAGGGTGAAAAGAAAGTAATGAGGAAAAAAAAAAAACAAAAAAAAAAAGAAAACTGAGAAGAGTAAATGAGAAAAAAAAACAAATATGCAAAAACAACGAAATAAAAAAAAAAAGATTCATCGATAGCCAAAGCAGAAACTAAGGGAAAGGAAAAGGGTGAAAAGGGAGAAGGGAAGCAAGAAGGGGAAGAAGGGCAATAGTCGAGGGTCGGACAAGGGCGGACCATGTTAATGAGGGGACACACGAAGGGCGAGGGAAGGGAGAGGCAGGGAGAGGGGAACGAGGGAGGAAGGAGCGGGGGAGAGGAAGGGAACATGAGGGGAGGGGTCGGGTAGCGGGGGAGAGGAAGGGAGCATGAGGGGGAGAGGTCGGGTGTCATGAGCTGTATGTAACGGAGAGAGGAGAGAGAGGGGGGAGAGGAGATAAAGGAGGGAGGAGGGGAGAGAGAGGGGAGAGAAAGTTTCGCCTGATTATCATACACACGCAAGGCTGAGAAGGCAAGACCGACACACACTATTATTATTATTATTATTATTATTATTATTATTATTATTATTACTATTTCTGATGTTGCTTTTTTGTTGTTGTTGTTGTTTTCTTTCCGCTTGACGTTGCTGTTGTGGTAATGTTATAGTGTGTGTGTGTGTGTGTGTGTGTGTGTGTGTGTGTGTGTGTGTGTGTGTGTGTGTGTGTGTGTGTGTGTGTGTGATAACGAATACAGCGTCATGTTCAGATTATTCTTATCACCTCAACAACGTTTTCACAGATAGTGTACACACTTTTTTTTTTCTTTCCGTCTGTAATCAACACCATTCTTGCCTTTCTTTCTCCACCATTACTTTCTCGTCTTCCATACCCTTCTTTCTAACCCATCATCATCATCATCATCATCATTTTTCTTTTTTCTTCTCCTTCGTTTTCAGCTTTTTTCCTCTTTCGTTTTCTGCTTTTTTCCTTCTTTATCTTTTTTTTTTTTCCTCTTCTCCTTCCTGGTCGTGCTCTAATCATCCTTTCCTCCTTACCCTCCGCGTTATTTATATCTCCTCAAATCGCACTTTTATTATTTTTTTTCCTCAACACCCTCGCACCGCCACCACCACCACCACCTCCTCCTCCTCCTCCTCCTCCTTCCTGACCTCGCCCAAACACCTAATTGGCCTATCGCCCCTGCTAATTGCCACAACAGTTCGCCTCCGCCTCGCCCCTACCGTGACGGATGGCGGGGCGGGGAGGAGGTCTCTCTCTCTCTCTCTCTCTCTTCCTCCCCCATAGCCAGAGAGAGAGAGAGAGAGAGAGAGAGAGAGAGAGAGAGAGAGAGCAGGCAGACAGATTGGGTAACCAATGCAGACTGACAGAGACAAATACACACGAAAACGCACGGTCACACACACACACATACACACACACACACACACACACACACACACACACACACACACATACACACAGATTCCATCCTGAAACCTTGTGAATTCTGTCACCTGTGAAAGCAGCGTGATGCGGAAGAGGAGGCGGAGGGTGAGGAGGAGGAGGAGGAAACTTGGAAACATGGACGGGCAGGCAGCAGAAAGCCTGTTGGCTCATTGCGAGGCTGCCTGCTTTCAGTGATGTAATCAGTCCGTCAGCCACAGGAGTAACTTGCGGGAAGGATTAAAGCACTACTGAATGTACTCGTGGATACGTTTAGTTCACTCCCGACGCAGCAAAGTGACGGTCAATGCGATTTTTAAAGGAGTTGATAGTTTTCGCACTAACCACTTCTGCAGGAAGGTTGTTCCGGTGGCGGACGACTCTGTTCCAAAAATAGCTCCTGCCGATATCCGTGAAACATCGCTTGACTTTTATTGTTTTACCATTGTTTCTTGTTCGCGGGTTAGATTGTAGCGTGAAGAGTTTGGAGTGATCAACATTGCTGAAATTGTTCAGGTACTTGAAGACTTGTATCATGTCTCCCCGCAGTCGTCTCTTTTCCAACGTGAAAAGGTGAGTCGCTTGAGTCGTTCTTCGTAAGGTTGCGTTCTCAATAATGGTATCATTTTCGTAGTTAGGAGACCAGAACTGCACGGTGTACTCCAGGTGGGGCCTTACCAGAGAACTGTACAAGGAGGAGAATGAGGAAGAAGAGGAGAAGAGGGAAGGGAGGCATAGTAGCAGCCAGCAGCTAACGAGGGAGGCACAAGAGGGTAGGTGAGTAACAGGTACGCTCAGGTAGAATGGCATAATGCAATGGCAATAACGACAAGTGTTACTGAGATGGAAGGGGGCGAGGGTTGTAATTGCGAGGCGCTGTCCGTGGCCGTGTGCGTTGGCTGGGAATGGGGAGTTAGAGGGGAGAAGGAGGGACGGAATGAGCAGAGGAGGGAGGGAGGGAGGGGAGGAGCAAAGGATGAGAGGGAAGGCTATCGTGTTGTTTTCGAATGGGAATTGCAGAGAGGGAGATGAGATGGAAGATACAGTGAAAGATAATGAGGAAAGGGGAGAAGAGTACGATAAGGGAACAGTATGGAAGGAAGGGAGAGGAGACAGGGAGAAGAGTCAGGTATACGGTAGGTAAGTGAAGGGAAGGGAAAGAAGGGTGAGTGAGACAGGGGAAGGGAGAGTCGGGTACAGTAAGTAGGGGAAGGAAAGGGAAGGAAGTGTGATAGAGGCAGGGAGAGGAAGAGCCAGGAACTGTAGGTAGGGGAAGGGAAGGGAAAGAAGGGTGAGACAAGGAGAGAGAGAGTCAGGAACGGTAAGGGTAGGAAATGAAGGGTTAAGGAGACGAAGGAGAGTGAGGTAAAGTAACTGAGGAGAGGGAGAAAGGGAGATAGGGGGTGAAGGGAAGGGTTTGTGGACTGGAAATGGAACGCAGAGAGGGAGTGAACATTGTGGATATAGTAAGGGAGGCAATGGCGAAGGGGAGAGAGTAGGGTAAATGAAAGGGAACTGGATAAAGAAGGATTAATAGGGTGGAAGAAGAGAGGGTAGAAGGAATGGGGAATGTCGATATAGATGTAGTGAAAGAAGGAAGAGGATGGAGGTTACACTGAGGGATAAATGGAAAGGAGATAGGTGAGGGAAAGAAGAAGGAAAGGAAATGGATAGGAAGGAGGAACAGAAAGGATATGCGAGTGGAAATGGGGAATGTAAACAGTAAAACAGGAACTATGAGTGAATATGAAGGTTGTACTGAGGAATGAATGGAAAGGATAAGAAAGGGAAGGAAGGGAAGGAAAGAAAATCGATGAAAAGTACGAAAATAAACTATGTGAGTTGAAATGGCGAATGTAAACAGTGAAATCCAGTAAAACAGTAAAGATATAGGATACAATGAGGCGCGAATGGATAGGATAAAGGTAAGGGAAGGGAAGGAAAGGACATTGATCAAAAGAAGGATGCGACATGAGGGATAAAACAGAAAAGGCATACAGAGACATGGAGTGAAACGGAGAGAAGATTCAAGTTACACAATGGAGGATCAATGAAAAGGAAGAGTTACATAAGGGAAGGAAATTAATGGGAAGGAGGAACGCAAAGGATGGGATATGTGCGTTGGGATGAATAATGTCAGCAGGGAGATGTGAAGTGTCAGGGCATGTAATTAAAGGTTATAGTGAAAGAGAAAAGGGAGAATAGGAAAATCAGGTAAGCATATATAGAGAAAAGGCAGGGAGAGGGAGGGAAATAAAGGAGGGAAACTGGCTATGAAAGAGGTAGAGTGGGTAGAGGAAAAAATATAGTAGAAAGATCTGTAAAAGGGAAAAAAAGAAAACTGGAAAGAAAAAAAAGGATCAATGGGACGGAGTTTGGAAGAAAAATAAAGGAAAAAGAGAACATTAATGAGAAAGAGAGAAGAATATAAAGAGGAGAGGGTCACATGGCGGAAGTGAACAGCAAAAGAGGAAAAAAAAAATCAAGGGGAAGTAAAAAAAAAAAAAAAAGTAGGAGTAAGGGACGAAAGAAAAAAAAAACAGTGAGGAAAGGTTGAGGGTGAGACCGAAGAAAAATTTAGAAGCTTTATTAATGATGCATAGCGCGAGAGAGAGAGAGAGAGAGAGAGAGAGAGAGAGAGAGAGAGAGAGAGAGAGAGAGAGAGAGAGAGAGAGAGAACAGTAAAGAAAAAAGTTCCAAAATGTATTCTCAATCGATAATAGTGTTCAATCTCCCCAGATAATGCACCCGGGAATCTCATTAGGAGAGGTTCTATTGATATACATCTGATTTAATCTTAGAGCAAGAATGGAATGAAGAAAAAGAAGGAAGAAGGAAGGAATTTTATGAATGGAAAGGGGATGACGTGATGAATGAAAGGAGGAGGAGGAGCAGGAGAAGGGGGGAAGAAGGAGGTGGAAGAAAAGGAGGAAGGAGGATGAAGAAAGGAAGGGAAAGCAAAGGGAAGTGAAGGGAAGGGATGGGACGAGAGAGAGAGAGAGAGAGAGAGAGAGAGAGAGAGAGAGAGAGAGAGAGAGAGAGAGAGAGAGAGAGAGAGAGGAAGAGAGAGAGAGAGGAAGAGGATATTACCAAGTTAATGTGAAGGTAGAATGAGCTCTCAGCATTAACTATATTATAACAGAGTCTACAATATGCATTAGGAAAAAAATATATATAAACCGAGCACAATTATTACGAAACGACCAATACTTTTAGACTGGAAACCTTCTCTCATGCAACAGTAATACCAATAAAACCACGCTCCTGACACACACACACACACACGAGGGCCGGGGGGGGGGGGGGGGGTTACGTGACTGGCCTAAGTGAACATGGAATTAAACGCACATTTTCCCTTCGCTCC